>NW_009259595.1:186296-211715 GCF_000687185.1 Egretta garzetta
CTCATGGTACTTTCTGGTCAAAGCAACTGAGTTGCTTCAGCAGGTGATAAATCACTTTGGAAACTTAGTGCAACATTTGCTGCAGTTCTCTTTCCATAGCATATCAACCTCTTAAACCTTTCCTACAAATCAATATTAACAGCTGTAGAAGTTGCAGACGTATTGGGAAGGCATTACCCACTGATGGATTTGTATTTGTTTTTGCCCTAGGAAATGCTTATAAGGTCTTTAAAAATGACAAACTATTTCTTTTTCCAATTGAAATTGCTCTATATCAGTAAATTATGTATTACTTTTTTGGAGTGCTGTAGACTTCAAGACAATGATGTGTTTTACACATGAAATGAGATTTCCTAGGAAGTTCATGAAATATTTCTTAGAAGAAATGTTTGGTGCAGACCCATTGTTGGCCTAAAATACATTGTAATCTTTGCAAAGTGTTAGAGATTCTTGGAGTAGCTTACCTTCCTCCAAACTGTGTTGGACTCATACAGAATCTGGATTTAAGGACAGATCCTACTCCCATAAATGTCACTGAAACCTTGTCCTCTTATCCTTTAACTTCATCCTTGGAGAAATGACGTTGACACTGGCTGGTACAGAGGAAGGATATGAAATTTGCCTGCTTAGTATATGTGCTTGGCTGCATCTGTTCAGTGTCCTCTTCAGAGGGATCCTGCTGTCACCAAAGTGGTTATGGAATCAGTTACAGCAGGTGATTTCAGTGGGCAGGATTATAGTGGTGGTTCAGGCTAAATCAATTGGGGTTGTGAGAATGATGAGCAGGTGCTGCAGAAGTAGAATCAAGTCTTCCCCTTTCCAAAACATTCCTGTTGTGATTCTTCTTGTTACTTAGAAATTAGCAAGGATGCAATAAAGAATTAGGGATTTTTTTTTTAAGAACTCTTAGGTGTGTCTTCAGGTATCTATGGAGGCGTGTTGCTTTGGGGGTACCTGCTGGGATTTTGTCTCCATTTCATCTTGAAGTGTGTGACAGGGCTTACCTGACAGCCTTAACTTGCGCTTAACTCTCCTGTAGAGGACTCAGCCCAGAAGCTATTCTGGCAGCACTGTCCTCTGAGCAGCACTGTCTCATCTGTTTGATGTGCTCCCTTTTATATGAAGACCAGATGAAATAAAGACTCCTTACCTCTGAGTTGGTTTTCAGTAAAAGGAGGAAATTAGGCACTAAATTTATTGAAACCTGACACCAAAATGCTGCTTATGCTTAGCGCTACCATGTGACGTTTCAGCTTGTTTGTGGTGGCCTCCAGCCCTCCTATTTACCTGGGGATTGGACTGCAGCCTTGTTTACATTGCCTGACCAGCTCTGTGCATGTACTTGTCCTTGTCACGTGTAGTGTAAAGGTCAGCCTTTTGGGGAATGAGGACAGACTTACAATCACAAAAGATGCTGGACACCCAAATGCCAACTCCTGTGTACAAAAGTACCAGCATCTTCGAAGGACATAAGTCAATCTCTGCTTCATAAAACTTGAGTCCTAGTAGATGCATCAATGTGGCAGTTTGCTGTTTGTTTGTAAATCTGGGAACCCTCCTGTTGAGGAATTGGTGAGTTTTGTCATGCTCTGAGCTTCTGAGTGCTGGTGCAAATGGGTGGCATATCATGCCTTGATACTAGAGGTGGCTCAAGTTGCAGCTTGGTTGGTTGCTGCCTTCTGAATGCCTCCCAATCCCACAAAGTCATTGAAAACTGCTGGTATTAAGAACCTTGTGGTGGGTTGACCCTGGTTGGATGCCAGGTGCCCACCAAAGCTGCTCTATCACTCCACCTCCTCAACTGGACAAGAGAGAAAAAATGTAACAAAAGGCGAGAGAAGGACAGGGAGAGATCACTCAGCAATTACCATCACAGGCAAAACAGAATTGACTTGGAGGAAATTAGTTTAATTTATTATAAATCAAATCAGGGTAGGGTAATGAGAAATAAAACGAAATCTTAAAACACCGTCCTCCCACCCCTCCTTCCTTCCCAGGCTCAACTTCACTCCTGATTTTTTTTCTCCCTCCTCCCCCCTGAGCTGTGCAGGGGGACGGGGAATGGGGGTTTTGGTCAGTTCATCACACACAGTCTCTGCCGCTCCTTCCTCTTCAGGGGAGGACTCCTCACACTCTTCCTCTGCTCCAGCGAGAGTCCCTCCCACGGGGTGCAGTCCCTCAGGAGCAGACTCTGCAGGGTCACCAGCCCTGACAGCAAACCTGCCCCAGCCTGGGCTCCTCTCCCCACTGGGCCACAGGCCATGCCAGGAGCCTGCTCCAGCACGGGATTCCCATGGGGTCACAGCCTCCTTCGGGCACCCCCTGCTCCGGTGTGGGGTCCTCCCTGGGCTGCAGGTGGAGATCTGCTTCCCCCTGGGCCTCCCTGGGCTGCAGGGGCACAGCCTGCCCCACCATGGGCTGCCCCAGGGGCTGAGGGGAATCTCTGCTCCGGCGCCTGGAGCTCCTCCTGCCCCTCCTGCTGCACTGGCCTGGGGGGCTGTAGGGCTGCTTCTCTCACATACCCTCACTCCTCTCTGGCTGTAGTTGTGCAGGTTTTTTTTTCCCTTCTTCTTTACTATGCTATCCCAGAGGTGCTACCACTGCTGCTGATGGGTTCAGCCTTGGCCAGCAGCAGGTCCATCTTGGAGCCATCTGGCATTGGCTCTATCAGACATAGGGCAAGCTTCTGGCAGCATCTCACAGAAGCCACCCCTGTAGCCCCCCTGCTACCAAAACCTTGCCACACAAACCTTAAAGCAGGTGTAGTAGTTCTGGAGGGAACTGTTTACTCTTTGCAAAGAGGTAATATGATGAGAGGGATCTTACATAGCCTTGCTTGGCTTTAACAGAAGATGCAGGACATTTCCAGATTTGTCTGCCGTTATCAGTATTGGTTTGAAATTACTCATTATCTCATTGCCATTGCAAGGTAATGAATACCATTGTAGCTCACCAAAGAAAAAATAATCTAGGCAAAATAATTTTGTGAGGAGAGAATAAAAATTGATACTCAGACATCTGCTTTGGGAAAGGAACTTGCTGTTACTCCCATCCATGAACAAGTGGAATGTACTCTGTCAAGGCAGTAACTCAATTAGCAGCCTGAGGGTGTTTTACTAAAAGGAAAAGATCAAGAAAAGCATATCTTCCCCCGTGTCCTGAGAACCTAGGTCTTTCTTTAATTCATTCACTGCAGTTTGTTCTGCAGTCTGATAGTCTCTTAGAGTCTGAGGAATTCTTGTCTTTTGTATTTTAGGACTCCAGCGTCGTAGACTGATTCCTGCTCCGTTGCCAGATGCTGCTTCCCTAGGAAGAAAACCCAGTGTCACTGGCCAATGGGTTGATCTACCACCTTTGCCAGGCACTTTAAAAGAGCCATTTGAAATTAAAGTTTATGAGATAGATGATGTGGAACGATTACAGCGACACAGACAAGAGGAAACTGAGGTCAGCACATATTTTACAGCAACTGTAGACAACTTACAGTATACAGGCAGAATCCTTGCTTGAATGCTGGAATGGTGTTCAGGAAATTGATTGCAATTAAAGCACTATAATTATTAATTTTACAATTCATATGTTGGGGTACCCTTAACACAGAAAATGAAAATGACTACTGTCTAAAATTAATTGTGTCTAACATGAATGATAGTGTAAATGGAAGTTACCAATGAATACATTATGAGAAGACTTTATAATCCTAGCCTGGCTGATGAAACCTTACAGCCTTCCTCAACTATAGGGTCATTAACTCTTGATGTAAATGACAGGATTCTATTAAATCAGAGATGCACTGGGTTTAATTTACTTTTAATTGGAAAACACTTCAGCTAATTCTATTTTGGAGACCAGAATTCTATGTTCTTCTGATGCATTTTCCCATTTCTTTCATAATAGCCTTTCCCGGATGTTGAGAAGGTAGGAATGCTTTTAAGAAAATAAGAATTCATATGTTTTGGGAGTAAATATAACTCTCACATTATTATTAGGCTGTGTTTATCATTTGCACTGCTGGAAAAAAAATGCCTCTACAAACAGTAGTAATTTCAGAATGTATTAGAGACGTTTGCTAATTCAGAAAAGTGCAACAAGTGCTTGAGTGTTGTAGCATGCTGTTCCTCTAGATTAGAATCCATTAATGTAAACTGCAAATAAAAAAACCCAAAAACCAAACTCCCAAACTACTAGCCCCACAACCAAACAAAACAACCCACCTGCTAATTCTTAGACGTAATGAGCGTAATTTGTGTCAAACTGTTGGAGGTCAGCTTATAGCAGGCAAATTCATGAAATGACCTTTCTGTGTCTTAAAAGGGTCTGATGTATTTCCACACCAAGCTGAAGATACTAGAAAGGCGCCAGCAGCGAATCAGAGAAGTAAAGGCAAAGCATGAACTTTTGAAGGAAGAGTTGGAAGAGACAAAGTGCAGGTTGATGATGGATCCAAATAAGTGGAGAGAAGACTGTAAGTACTTTGCAAAACCAGCAGTATGATCAGCATGTAACAAATTTTCAGCATGTGGGCAGTCCACTGAAAAAGTTAAGCACTTGCTAAGCTATTTTACTGAACTGAGCCCTAACGTACTCTGTGACTCCATTCTATTTCTGTGATATGGGATTTGTTCAGTGCTGAGTAGTGCTGGAAATGAACAAAAAAGCCCCTCCAAACTAACCAGAAGAGAATGCCAAAACAATGCAGAGACTCACTGTGATGCTTCTTAGTATTAAATATTTGTGTAGCCTTTTCCTTCTTTCCCAAGGAGGAAAAAAATGTTTCCCTATCCATGTTATAGCTGGGAAACTGAGGCATGAGATTTGTTCACAGGCTGAGTGCTGTGCTTAACTGGAGCCTCAAGGTAGAGTTTTGCATCTGCTGAACAAAATGAAAAAAAATTACTCAGTTCAAGAGTACTCTGTGTTATTGGCTCCCTTGTAATAGAATAATGTGTTGCTCTGAGCTGTTTCTCTTACTCACTAACTTTTTGTCTGACAGTTGAAGTGGATCCTGATCTCGATAAGGAGTCACAGGAGTACCTGGAGGCACTGGAACAAGTGACAGAGGAACTGGAGCAGTGTGTTAATCTGTGCAAGTCACATATCATGATAGTGACGTGTTTTGATATTGGAATAACAGATGCGCAAGATGGAGCAAGGGAAGTGGAGGTTTGAAGAGAGGTTTTTCAAGGGACTGAAGGAAGTGAAGCTGGATCGTCCGACACGAAGAAGTGAAGAGATTAAGTAGCTGGGAAGCGAAGGAGGAAAGGTGAAGCCTAAAAAGCAACAATGAATGTTGTAAGAGAAAGGAACAGCTGAGGGATGGGAATGTTCATAAATCATTTGGTGCCTCAACGTGACCTGAACTGTACAAAGATAAAAGTAGGATCAAGTATTGCTTCTACCAGAGGGAAGCGAAGAAATTTAGTACAAACCAAGATGTTAATTAACAAACAAACAAACGTACAATGGAAGTGCCTTTAAAGTTAATTTGATTTTCATTTTTGTATTTGGTGCTAGAATTAAAGCCAGCAAACCTAAGCAGACCACAAAATGTATTCCTACGAAATATTTTATACTGTATAGTGTATTTATGACTATATGTAAAAAACAAACAACATTGTAGCAAAAGCAATAAGTAAATTATGTTTTCATACCTGAACTTGCCTTCTTGTTTCATAGAAAAGCTGTTTTATGTAGCAGAATTAAAATTGTATTATAATTGTTTTCTCGGTTAGGGTTCAAGATATTTTTATGAACATTTATCTATTGAAAAGGTGTATTATGGCATTTTGAGATGATTGTTTTACCTTCAGGTTTTGTATTATTACTTTTTCAGATCAAAATAAATGTTTGTTTTCCATTTTATATATACATATATAGATATATATTAACTGCTTACCTACTTCCGTGGTTACTAACCTCACTTATCATAGACCTGGTCTTTTTGGAGTCGTAAATGTGAGGAAGTCTACAAAGGGCACTGTGGTTTGTTTTGGTTTTCTTTTTTCCTCTCTGACTGCAGGAATTGAGAATTATGTTTGTTACCAAAACCATAAAACAAACAAAAAAAAAGGAACAAAAAGTTTTTGTAAATGTTAAGTTAGGTCCATATTTTTATATAGTTTTGACTATAAATATAGCATTTGCATTTTGAACTTTTAAGACAAATAGTATATCTTTTTACAGTTTTTCTAAGGAAGGCAAACCCTCAGGATCAAGTTTATACATGCTGCATGAGATTTGTGCTTTTTTGAAGGAGGCCACTTAAGTGTGGGAACTATTGATAAATTGTTGCCAAACAAATACTTTTGAAAAGGTTTAATAGTGTATGTAATACCACATTTCACAATGAATCATATTTTCTAATCATCTTCCTTTTTATGGTTTTTTCAAATCCTTTGTACAAATATGTATTATAACAGCTTGCTTCAGTTTTTATCTGTGAATAAAAGATACATCTATTGTTATGATTGCTTCTTGCTATGTATGTGATTTTAATGTTCGGAAGAGAGGATGGCTTGTGGTACCCTGTGTTAAATGTCATATTGTATTATCTCTTTGCCCAAGACAGGTAACTGGGAACAGAGTTTCGACATTTTGTCACCCTCGACCCGTTGGGAGAGACAAAACACCAAAGGGTAAAATAAATAGCAATGATAATGCTTAGCACTTTATAGTTTACAGAACAAAGACCTGCGGCTCACATGCGTGCTTTCCCTGATGAGACAAAGCAATTCAAAATGGGTCTAAACCCACAAGAAATCTTTAGGAACTGGAATCGAGCCCTGGGCCCCGTAGGTCCATCATCGCAAACGACCACGTTCATTTCTCTCTGACGCTGCTGCATTGGCTCTCTGGTTACAGCTGTGCCTGGTCCTTGCCTCCCACTGATGCTGGCTGGAGTAACTCCAGGCAGATTTAATGTAAAGCTGGTGCTTCTAAGGACACCATCTCGAGTATTTTCCAGATACTTGGCCAAATGGCCTGTGATGTGTGAATTTTTCCTCTCCCTCTTTCTCTGTCCTTATGTAGCCCTAACAGCATGGCATCCAAGCAGCGAGTTCTCTTACCCTCGCAAGAGGCCTGTGAGAGGGAGGAAATGCTTTCCTCCTCATTCTGCAGCTGGACAAGTGGAAGAGTGAGAGTGAGAGTTTGATGCTTAAGTATCTCTGTGACTTTGCATAGGTTACATTGGATGCCCTGCTCTTACCTACCTCTCTCTGGTTTATCCTTGGAAAAGCGTGCACCATGTTTGCTTACTGACATTTAGCACTGTGTTGGGGTTGTATGCAGGGGAATGTGGCATCTAGAATTTCTGGAGGATCCCATTGCTGATATCCTTAAATACCAGATACATTTATTAAGTTGTAAATTCCTGCTATATTTACCTTCTGCATGTGTGCAGAAAGTCAGTTCTTCCAAAGATGGAATCAAAACCATGGAGTGATTCAACACATTGTGGGTTTTTTTCAGAGGAAGGGTCAGACAAATACAGTCAAAATAAAGAAGGCAGCAGTGTGCAGAGGGACAAGTATGTGTTTACAAAGGGGAAAACCTCCAAATGAGTGGGACGAAGGAGAATACGTTAATGGGCAGCTGGCCACTGGGGTGTTAGGTTTTGCGCTGGTGCCATACGCTGTCCTCTGGAGATGCCCATGGGCATGGTGCTGCAGCAAGGTGGGCTGACCTGGGCACAGCGGGGTTGGGCTCACAGTCTTTTCAGGGTGGCCTGTAACTCCCTCTTGAATGGATACAAGAGGTTTTGTTTTCTTTTATTTGCCAGCCACTTCATCTTCTCCTCAGAGGTCTTTGTTGTTTCTCCCCTACCCTGGCAATATTATAATTGTCCGAAATAAAAATCAAGCCACTAGTCATCCAGCCCAATTTTTATAAATCTGGCAATTTTTTTTTTTTAAATATTCTGCATTTGCTGATCAGTTCTGCATCTTTTGTTACTTTCTCCTTTATTTCTAACTATGGTTATGTTTTTCGCAAAGTACCAAAAGAGACATTTCAGGGCTGCTTAGTTCCATGTCAACATGGCAATAGCATGCATATGAAATTCATTTAGCCTCTGGCTTGGTGACACAAAACAAGCCTGAGATGCAAAATAAGGTGAGGCGCTAATGGATGAAATAGCAGACTTCTCCCTATGCAAATTCTGTTCTTCATTGGTAGTCGTAGATAATAAATATCTCAAGGTCTGTAATATTCCTTTCTTTTTGGTTATTTTTGCAATTCTCTCCAGTTAAAATTCATAGAAATATATGCTTAGTTTATGATTCAAGCCTGTTTTGCAAAAAAAAATAAATTATATAATGTTACAAATGATAATTGCAAAATAAAGCTGAATGGTTTATTTCATTAAATTTCTACTGAGATTTAATGATTTAAGAGAGGCATTAAATTGCATACTTGAGGAAGTGATCTTGTTGGGTTTGTCATGGTATCAAATAAAACCTTAGGAACCCACTGGTGTTGGAGAACTACCTGAGTTACTTTTGGCAGGGCTAATTCACACTAGAATTCTTCCTCCCTTGGTTGCAGAGCTTCCTGTGAAATCCCTTACCTCCTCCTTGCTGGGGCAACACTTTCTATGTCCCTTGATGTCCCAGTATTCCAAGCAGCTCAGATCACGCTTATTTCCCAGCAACAGGAAAAAATGTACTGACAGCTGCTGCTTTTTTAAATCAATGCAATGGTGACTCTAAATAAAGCCTAAAGATTGAGGTTCGGGAAGTGGGACATAAATTCCCTTTTCCTCATACCCACCTCTCACCAGGTTTCACTAACCAGGAGGCCAGAGGTGAGCTTGCCTGCGTGTGAGGGGCCAGGAGAGGAGCGGTCCCCACCACCTCGGTCACAAGTTCAGACACCTTTCAGGAAGAGAAGTATGGACTTGACCAGAAAGCAAGTGAAAAAGCAGGACTCTCATCTGGTGACCAGGGACTCAGGAAAGCGAGGAGAGCCTTGCATTCTGGACATGGCCTCCAAGCTTACTTTTGCCTTTTCCCATCCAATGGTCATGACCCAATATATAGAACTACTTCTGGGAGGTGGGAGTTCAACTTGTCAGAATTTGCAAGTTGGATGGATGAGTTGGAGGAGTCAGGAACCACTCCTGTAAGCCATGCTGTTGCTAGCCATGTCCTAAGCAGTGTGCATCTATGGGGCCATTGCTACCTTGCTAGAAGTGTTTGGAAATGCAGTTATTACATAGATTCCCTATAGAGAAATCAGATGGCGTGCAGACAAAAACTCCTTTAATGTATGTGTAAAACCCATTTCCTTACAGTGCGTCTGGTCTAACCAGTTCCAGCTAAGGCATTTTTAGGACACTCTGACTGCAGTATTGAAATGTCAGTACTAAAAGAGAATGCAATAGAAATAGATTATTTGTTCTTTTCTCACCACGCAGAAAGTGTTTCATTTATTTCTATTTCAAGGTACCCATGTATTCTGTTTCTAGTTATAAACCCACGTTTTCCAGTCACTTGCATTTTATTTTTAAAGTTATGTGTGGAACATAACTCCACAGGCAGCTGTTCTAATATTGTGGCTATAGGCAGGGTTTAAGGCAAAAATGTTAGCTATAAGATGACCTCTGTATCAGATGTCCAAGCTGGAAGAAGTGGACACAAATAAAAAATGGTGCTGTATTTGGGCCTCAATTCACTAGAGCACTTAGGCACCTGTTTAAGCAAGCAAGTAAATCTGCTTTGTATCCAGCAAACCACTCCAATTTTGGCTTATATCCCACTGACTTGGATTTTTTTTTTGCTCCAGGGCTTCAGATGGTGTAAATTGCTTTAGCAGTGGTTCAGTGGAGCTACGCTGATTTACACCAGATCAGAGACTAGTTCTGTGCGCTGATTTACTGCAACCAATTTGAACCCATTAGACTTATGCCAGCATAAACCTGAAGAAACCCAGTGGTGAAAAAATATTTTACTTATCAGTAGTATTTGGATGAAAGGAAAGAATAATTCTGTCGATGTGCAATGATATCATGAGTGCAAATTAGAAAGCAGAAACTGCTTCCCAGGCTGCTCCCGTACATAGCGTCTCATGGCTTCATGTGGAATTTGACTTGCAGAAATATGTTTGCAGAATACATAGAATAAGACATAACTCTTGACAGTGTAGATGTTCAGAGAGATTTATTATCAGACCTGCAGGGGAACTGCGTGATGCTGGGGTGTGTTTGGCATGGCAGTAACCTTACATAGGAGCCCATTATTTCTCTCATTGTTTCCTTTCCCAAGACTCTCCCCACAAGCTGGGCACGGGGGAGATGGGACACAGCAGGAGCATGGTGGCAAATGGGGGAATCTTTAAGAGCAACTGGCCCAGGGGCTCTGGGTGATGCACGCTTCCTCAGTAGCCTGGTTTTACTTTTTTTTTATATGTTTTTTTGCTTCTGACTGTTGCATTCAGCTTGAGACAGCTTGTTCCTGGGCATATATTTTTAGTAGGGCCAGCTGTGACAGGACAATGGGTAATGGTTTTAAACTGAAGCAGGGTAGGTTTAGGCTAGATATAAGGAAGAAATTCTTTAAAAAAACTTTGGAATGGGTTGCCCAGAGAGGTAATGGAGGCCCCCTCCCTGGAAACATTCAAGACCAGGTTGGATGGGGCTCTGAGCAACCTGATCTGGTTAAAGGTGTCCCTGCTCACTGCAGTGGGGTTGGACTAGATGATCTCTAAAGGTCTCTTCCAATCCAAAACATTCTATGATTGATTCTATGATATTCCTATGGCTCCCAGATGAGAGGGAAGGCCAGCTGTCACTTGACTACATCTTACTGGGGAATGGATGGTAAAGAGATGGTCATACAGCAAATACAAATAACATTTCTTCCTTCTATCCATTGCATCAATGCTTATTCACTAGCATAATTCACTTATACTTTTGTGTTAATATATGCTATAGAGTTGAGGACCTTATTCAAATCTTGGTGGTAAGGAGGTCTCTCTAAGCTTTTGTTTGGTTAATTTGTCTTTCAAGTGGATGGCCCAGGTCCTGGTGTGAGGCAGTACAGCTTCATTCTGCAAAGGTTTTGCTTCATTTATTTCTTTAATGTAAACATTTCTGTGGGAGCTTCATCAGGTCTGGCAAAAGAAGGCAGCAGTACATACTGTGCTGACCGATCTCCCTGGGATGGCTGAAAGAGCTTGTCCTGACTTTTGAAAGCACAACCTTGTCTTTTGCTGAGACTAAATGGATCTTTGCTGTCGACTTCAGCAGGGGAAGAAGCAGGTCATTAGTTAACTCCTGGCATTGCTGGTGTTACAGCAATATTACATGGCTAGAAGGAGCAAACCCTTCAGTCCCAGGGTAGTGAAAAAGCAGGTTCATGCCTCCTTGTTATCTGGCTCTCGCACCCGAGGTCAGCGGATTGCCTTAGATTCTGCCCTTCAGAGTGTCAGGCACCTAATCAGGGCTGCAGAGCTCTTGACACGGCTCACGTGACTGTATTTAAAGCACATTTTAATTGATCTGACCTTGTATGGGAAATACCTTTAGATTCCTAATGTCCTCCTCTCTGGGAGGCAGGCGCAGTGCTCCAGGGCACAGGCAGCAGAGAAATAAGCAGACATTTTACAGTTTGGCCTTTGACTGGAAAAACTGACTTTTAAATATTGACTCACGGAGACCTTTCCCTGTGTCTGTAGCAATGACACTCCATTTGTCAGCACCTCTCACAGATATATTTACAAATGCCCCTTGTTTTGAAGGGTGCCAGTCATTTTGTCGTACATTACCATTTAAATGAGTTACATTTGTACCTAAAGGTTTCAGTCTCATGGGGCTAAGTGCTGTACAAACACAATTTTTTAGCCTAAACAGACAGGGTATGAAGGGGAAGGACAAAAAGTGGACTACTGTGTTTGCCTCCAAACCGAGCAGGTAGCAGTTCTTAAAAATATGTCTCTCTCAATGTCCTCTTCTGAGTACAGAGCACAACCTTCAGACACGGCAGCTGAAACACTGCAGACAGGCTCCGATGGCATGCCATTTTCAAACTGCTCAGTTTTCACCATGAAGACATGTTATTTATTTTTATGACAGGAAATGAGGGAAAGCAAAGCTTTCCCTTCATATTTTGGGGAGAGAAACAGAAGGAGAAAAACGTAATAATGTACACAAATGCATCCATAAAGAAAGAAGATGTCAGCGCTCGGACCGTGCATGCCTTTGCAAAAGCTGTGCATTCTGGGCAGGCACAAAGGGGTGGTGAAAACCAAGGGCACCTTCCAAACTCCCCCTGTTTATATCCTTGGTCACATCTCTGCTCAGCCTCCTCCCAAGCAAATAATTTCCAAAACACCTATGTATAGCTTTGATGTAGCAATTTTATAAAAAACTTTTGCAATCACAAGATTTCCCTGTTTTCTCCTTTTCCAAGTCCTTAGTGTTCTGTAGGGCATTGCCTGTTCTTCTTGCTGTTGCCTCTTTGCATGCCTCACTTGGTCTCTGATTTGCTTTTTGATATCTAAAGTATCTCCACCTTTTCTTCCAGCTCTTCTTTACTAATACTCCAGCTGTAAATGCAGTTTGCCATTAGGTGTTTTGCGATGTGAGCTGGCCCCTGCCAGGAGAGGGTAGAGCATAAGCAGAGAAGGGTTGGTAAAAGGAAAGCCTCCTGGTAGAAAAAATGGGTACGGGCACCTCCAGGACTCAAACACTCAGCTGTGTTGAGGCCAGTGAGGTTATGTTCAGAATTGGACTAGCAGTGCTGATATGCACAGCTGAGATATTTCTTAGTCATCTTCATATAATAGGTCAAAATGTATTCTGCCTGAACTTCACTGGGCTATGCTTGTATTTAAACTGCATTTGAGAACTGCTCAGTTTTGTGTCACACTGGCATCACACTGTTGGGTATAGACAAGAAGCCATAATCATTCCTAAATCCAAGTTTAAAAGATAGAATTTCACCCTTCTAGGATTTTTTAAGATCAGTTTTCAGGCAGCTACTGAAATAATGCATATGCACCACATACACATATTCCAAAGAAAGAGCTGCAGCAATACGGCTTCTCATCTGTATGGGATTTCTGTATAAGATATCAATAGGCTGCGGAAGTGTTGAATGTGGAAACCAACTATTTTTCTTGGTTTCCATGTTCAGAGCTTATTATGTTGCCCTATTAATTTACTCTTTGGAATAACCAAAATGCAGTGGATCAGCAAACTAAGGTCTGGTACATTCTTGGGGTGCCCTGGAGCCTTCAAAAGTCCTATGGCTTTGGAAAAATTCCCTTCTCCAGTCTGGATGTTGAACTTACTTGATGGGGTTGTCCTTCATAGACAGCTGACCCAACACAAGCCAAGCTCTGAACTAGCATGGAGACATTAAACATTGGAGACACATCTCATTTAATTTTCTTTAAAATCAGAAACTAGGGAAGCTATTCTGATTAACTCTGTCAGGAGGGACTTCCAGATGTACTGACAGCACACTGACTGGTTTGCCGTAGGGACTGAAGATCCCTGTTCAGGTGTGTACGTTTTTAATGTGGGTTTGAAAACTTCATAAAATTTACCCCTCCATGGTGCTGATGGTATGGATGTGATATTTGAGTCACTGATGTTATAAGATCAATTAATATTATAGATAGGCCTGCATATATTGGGAATATGGTCCGGAATTTCAGCGCTCTATGCACCAGGCATGCAGCTGTGCAGACTTTGCTCTCCAAGGCCTTTCCCCATTAGCAGTGTTAATAATCAGGTTGGAAACGAGCACAGCAGTCTGACAGCACCACATGCAAACTAACTGGGAACCTTTAGAAATGCTAGCGCCCTGCCTTCCCTTCCCTGGCAAAAGCCTCTCTCTGCCCCTTGCATATACACAGTTAGTTAATAATTTTCCAGCTGACGGTAACCAAGAAGACGTAGGGCTGCTCCTGGCACTCTAGGACCCAAGCAAGTTGTTGCATGCATTTCAAGTGGCTTCCACTGTGTTGCTATTTACACAGAGCTCCTGATAGTTTGTAAGGGTTGGTTGAGCTGTAATTTCCCACAGCAACAAGCTGCACAGGCAGTAGTTCTGCTATTTCTATGTAAGTTTAAAATGTGGCAATACTTCAACAAAGCCAGCATGGCTTTATGTTTACAAATGTGCTGCATGGACCTTGCCTTTGTTGTGCTATCATCTTCTCAGAGTGAACGACTGGTGGGTTTTGCCAGCCTGCGGCGCGTTGGCACATACTCTTCTAAGGGACCTGTTGGTGGTGCTTTTTGTTTCTGGAGTGCAGACATGTAGGCTGGGGAGAGGGTCAGCGTACGACTGAGCAAATCCACTGGTTGACAGAAGTATCTGTGGCAACCAGGCTATGATTCAAGTTCTCCTGCTAGTTCCCAGTCTTTGAAAATTCCCAGGTCTAGTTCTAGCAATGTCACAGTGTGGCAGGGGCCTGTGGGCCACCTGGAACCTGTCCAGTTTTTGTCCTTATTGCACTGCATTTGCTGTTTCTGGTACCTTAAGTTTTAAACCACTTAATGTTAAGATGGGAGTTTTGTTAGTATTTACATGCATCAGATTACGATCACTTCCATTGCCCAGAGGGGTGTGAGACCGGTGAAGAAATAACAGATTTCACTGTGCGTTTGGAACAAGGAGTGAAACGGCCATAGTCTTTCTTTGCAGCTCTTCTGTACACAGAGAGGGGAGTGGTGGCCATGGGGAAGGACTCAGCTTTGTACTGTAGCCGGCGTTAAGTGACGATGTGACAGCCCTGGCAGTGTGCTGGTGACTCACCACACCTCGCCATCCAACGAGAGCTGGAGAGTTGCTCTGTATAAAGACACATTGCTCTTTTTATTTGCTTTATGTTGATTTTTGCCTTTCCTAAGAAGTGTAATGAACCAAGTACAGTGGTAAGATGTTTCATACCTTAGCAAACAGGTTTTTTTTTTTCCCATTTTGTCCAAACTTGAACTTGTCCAGAGGCCTTTGAACAGAAGCAGTTTGCTTTTTTATATTGGGTGTTTCAGACATGTTCTGACTGCATCATAAAACGACAATAGGAAAAGTACAGAGCAACTGTAACAGAAGAGAACCTGCGGCTCTTAGTAACTATCTCTGAGTTTATTGTTCTCCCTTAGACCAGTACCATTCCCACACACCAGCAACAGAACATATTAATGCCAGAGAGCTTTGCCCCACGGTTCGCACTTCAGGTTGTGCATGGTACCTGGCAGGAGAAGCAGTGAAGCTTGATTTCTTTTGGACTTATGAACACCTTCCCTCCATCCCCTCCCACTAAAGCTGAGCTCCTGACATGTTCCCAGCACCACCACCAGCAGACAAAAGGCAGTGTGAGCTGCAGCTAGTGCAGAGCAATTCATGTGCCGCCTGCCTGGCCAAGTGCTGCCATGGGGACTGCGTGATGCCTGACTTGCGTCTGCCCTTCCCTTGGTGGAGGAGTTAATTTCCTCCCCTATCTTGCTGCCTGTTTTCATGAAACCCCGTGGGAATGTAATTATCACTGAGATTTCTGCCCTTGGTCAGATTTGTTTGATGTTGGCCAACCCTCCTCCCAGTTACTGGGGATAAGGGGGAGAGTGGTGAGATGTACAGCGCTACTGAATAAAAATAGCTCAGCAGTTAGAGGACTTCCTATGTGCAGTATGAACCCAAATAATTTGCATTCAAAGCTGAGCATGGTATTAAAACAGAAAAATACGCAATGAAGCTACACACTCCTGAGTGATTCAGTGACTTCGAGCCCTAAACCTGAGGTCATCTCCCATAATGAGATACATCTGCAATAGGGTTTTGCTTCTCTCAGTGAAATAACACCTATCTCTGCTTCTGGAAATGAATTGTAAGTAGCTGAGAAGAGAAGATACCGGTGCAGCCAGTCGATCTGTGTTCAGAGGGGTTAGAAAAGCTGAAAATAACTCTGTCCTGGAATTTGCTTATGAGGATTTCTTACAGCTCCATATTCCGGTTACAGCTTACATAGGCACAGCTTTACCTGAGAGGTAAATTTACTCAGGTAAATTTAGTTCGCCTGAACTTACATCAGTATTGATGAAAAGAGGATTTGGACCTTAGGCCTTCATTCAGGAAAGCACCTGGGTTTAGGAAGGATGCTTACACACGGGCTTAACTCACTGCCATGCTCCAGAAAGCACTTTTCTAATTTACGGGCTTCGTGTGCATTATTGAATGGTAGCGAATTAACTGGAGGTGAAAACAATTCTAGCACATTTCTTCAGCTGCTGGCAATACATGTAACTCCATTGTCTTTAATAACGAGTGCTAATTTTACACCTGTTAAGGACTTGATAAAGAGCAGCGTTGGCAGTGCTGTGCCTTCTGGGGTAGATAATGAGCCATTTTGTGGCTCTGAGTCCTGGCTTTCTCACTTGCTTGTGCTGGCTGAAGCATTATGAGAGCGAGATGTGGATCTTATTTGCTGCTGAGCCTCCTATATTATTATTCTGCCTCTCCCATGCTGCTAAGTAGCCATATGGGTGGGTCTTTTGGGAACATGGAAGAGCTGCATTTTGACTTGCACCCCTGTATAAATGGATTGAACGGCTTTCTTGACCTGCATGATCAGCCCTAATATAAGGACAGTATTTAAAAATAGTCTTGGCTTGCACATACCTTTGTCTCTAGAAGTGAGGGCAGCCACGTCTTGGCTTTGGAGGAGTTCTAGCGAGAATTTTTTGAAGCCACTAATTATACAGGCCATCTGCTGTAAGGGGGAGAGCTGAAAAATAGTAGGTATTGTCTTAAGTGTGTGTAATCCAATTTTTTTTTGTGAATGCAGCCTTTAATCACCAGTCTTGCAAAGTGAGGCATCTGTTTCTGAATTTAAGTAGCTGAGACTAATCAGACTAATTCAAGTCTTTCTGCAATAGGCCTAATTGATCTACCTAATATCTTTGCAGAACAAAAAGAAGAATTGTTTATTTATGTTACCTTTTACAGTAAAGAAGATGATGAGTCTTTTAATCACTTTGCATGGTAATCTTACAAGTTGATGTAGAAATTTGTTTACAAAATACACCTGTACTCATTTGTTGCTACTTCAAAGCCTGTGCTGTGCTTAAAGGAAGAAAAAAGTGCTGATGTGTGTATTTCCTACAGGAGTTCTGGTATTCTTGTAGTAGCGCAAAAAGTTATGTTAGTTTGAAATACAACTTAGCCTGAAGTGGATGTGAATTCTTCCAGTGTAAATTGCCAGTCTGAACTGAAGCATTTAGTCTGAGAAGAGGTTTTCAGTTGAGTCCTTTAATCGTGTTGGTATGGTGTGCCAAAATACTTTGGTTTCAGAGCTGAGCACCCTGCTGTGAAGAGACATCATTAGTATATGTATTTAGGTGCACAGTGCCTAGCACTCAGTATATTTTGCAAACACAGAAGCAATCTATTATTAGAAGAGTGCTATTGAGGGTAAACTGAGGAAGACCAAAGGCTTGCAAGGCAATGAGGCTAGTAGGTAGTGCACTTGGCTCCTTGTTCCTTCCTATTGGAACATTCATCACATCCCAGAGCTACCAGCCTAATATTGCTTGGGCCTGCCCAAACATCTTGAATCAAAGGCAGAAATATTATTTGCAGGACAAAAATTTGCTTCTGAGAAAAGGATGCTCATCCTGTCACTGTAAAACATAGCAAATCTTGAGTTCTGCAACTTGCCTTAGGTAGGAATTCACTGATATTTTTACAATTGGATATTGTCATGTTCCTGGGGAAAGCTGATGTGCACTAAGTGATTCATTGTATTATACACACAGACACAGATTCAGGCAGAAAACTGTGGTAGCAACAAAATTGCATTGCTTTGCTTTGTCAACTCGTTAAAATAAGGTGTTTTATTTGCTGGCGTTGAAAGCTAGAACAAGTCTTCCTTACAGCTTCAGATAAACTCTGACATTTCACGCAGGCCTCAACCCTGGGCAGATTATTAACCCTTGAGTGAAGTTACCCTTCACTTCAGTCTAACGTAGGTAGTGAAAGTTATTCATACACCTAAGCCTTTATCCTAATTATGATTGCCTGCTGTATTAGGGAAGGGTTATGTGCCAAAGGCAAAAAACCCTCTGCATTTCTATTCAGCAAGCACCTATGGGGCCAGACCTTTTTCCTAAAAGTGATAGGGTATATGCCTCTTTCTACTGCTCTTGTAATGGTAACCTAAGAAGGAAGGAAACTATTGAATATAGTAATGAAATAATGCCTGTTGTTTCATAAGGCTGTAGCGGAAAATAACCAATGGAAATGGCAAGAGCAAGCCAGTGAGAGTGGGCTTACAGAAATCTGGCATTACACACAGTCAAAAACACATAGTAACTTCCAACTCACTTTATTTCACTTAGTTAATATTTTGCAGAGCGTTTGCATGTATAGTGCTGATCAGTACCAAGATCTTGTCCACCTAAGCCTTTTACCAGGTAAACAAACCAACATTCTCCAAGTAAAATTTAAGCATAGATGGTCACCTGGACTTCATTTGTATGAACATTTTTTACAAATGTTCTCATTGTTTCCCCCCCTATCTTTTAAAAAGACAGGACCATAAGGTTTATAGGATGTATTTGGGATGTTTCTTAACTCCCAGAAGACATTGTAGCATAAATAATTTTATTAAATGATGTTACTTGAAAATGCCCTTTGTACTTGTTCTTTCCTGTCATGTAACCAGGAGAGCACCTGCAGTGGTGGCAGTGGTGGAATGAGATATCTTGGTATTACAGATATTGCCACAGCCCAAGATAAATTTCATTACTTAGAAAAATTAAATACTGGGACAGTCTTGGACATAGCCATGGTGCTTTCATATGGTTTGCTGTTACTTTATTGATGGTGGTGTTGGAAGCCCAGTATAATTTAATACTGGGAGGAATTGTTACTATCAAGTGTCTGATCCACAAGAAAGTAGTGATCTAGTGAAATTTGTTAAATAAAATGTCTGTAGCATTCTGTTACCAGAGCTGAAATAATAGGAGGCTGCTTGGGCACTCGGTTGTTTGGTAAATTTAAGCAAGGGGCTCCTTAAAAGTTGAGAGGCTCAGAGGAGCTTTTCTGAAAAACACAGGGCCTGGACAACTGGTTAGTAGTGGGCTTTCTTCTGTATATGCAGTGGCAGAAAGGTAAGGAAGCTGCTGTGAAGGCGGAGGAAAGAGAAGGAGCATTTGGGGGGGACAAAGTGAGAAGGGCAGACCTGTACTTTGTAGCAAGGCAATTGCCTGCTGCTGTTTGTTCCTCTGGTGCTCTGGTGGCAGGACTTGGTGTGTGTCTTCTGTAACCAGGCAGGACTTTACCAAGGATGTTCCTGACAAGTAGTGGGCTTGCACTGATAGCAGCTAATGAGAGCACTATGAGTCTCGCTGTTGGGTTGCAGCCTCTACCATGATTTTTACTGGTGTGTGGTATGAACAGGACTTAAGTATGTGGGAAGACCCTTTCCACCCTCAATCAATCTGATACTGTCATCCTTCCTGCAGAGTCGGTGAGATCATGTGTTCTTCTCAACTCAGCAGTCTGCAAGAGCACAAGGTAAGAAACTTTTTTCACTCTGAATAAATTATCCTGTGTGTTTTGGAAGTCAGCTCTAACTAAATTTGCCATTTCCTATCAGTCTTCTGGTGTGCAGCCCCTTGGTGAAGAGTAACAGCTTTTGCGACACAGGAAGTAAGAGCCTGTCTAGCAAGAGCCTGTAGTATAGTCCTCATCCTACTCTAATACTTGTTTAATAATCTCACAAGGCCTGGTTGTGATCTCTGACCCAGAGCTGCCAAGATTGGAATAATCTTGGTGTTTGAGAATAGCAGCTTTATACTTAAAATTCTTGTCCGGTTGGGATTTTTGCAGTCTCCCTTAAAGTGACTTAAGGTTGCTATGTGTGGCTAGAAGAGGTGAGCTTAAATTTAAAATAAAGTTAAGCTTTTCTTTTGGTACAAAATGAAGCCTTTGGTAAAAAACTAGGCTTGCATGGTTGATTCAGCCTTACTCATCTGCAAACACCTGAAGTGATGTAGCTTAATTTATACAGTAAGGATATTGTGTTAAAGCTGTATGCTTATTGTGTAGGGATGTGATTTACTTAAGGGTCTTTCTCTCCCTGCTTCCCACTCCAAGTTCAGGTCTTCTACCTGAATCAGGCATAACAGATTTGAAAGTAACATTTCACAACCTGCTCTACTAAATTCCTTTTTGAGGAAGCTCTAATCTGGGTATTGCTTCATAAATCTAGTACTCTCTGTAACAGCTAAGGTTCATGAGGTTTTTCTTGCATATACTTTTCCTCACATGCCATAAATTAAATCCTGGCATTTAGTTAGACTGTTGCAAAACCTGTATACCTACCTGTATGGTTATTTACAACATGCTGCATAATGGTTGCACTTTTCCCCGCTCCTTACTGTTTCCCTTGCTGGTTAAAGCTGTCCCCTGTGCTACAAGTTTGAGTCTGTAAAAGTTAGAGTAGCGCACGCATGCTTAAATCTAAGATTGCTTCTTTTCCATTCTATCCAGTTTAATCCATTTCAGCCAAATCTGTTAGCCCAAGCATTTGGGATCCTTCCCACATACAGCCTTAATAGATTCTGCAAACATCTTTTTGTAGGGATGTTGACAGATGAGTATCTGGTTAAGGGCTAAATGGAAATGAAGATGTCCTTAGGAGTTTTAGGCACTCCTTATGTTGGAATAGTTCTGGTGCTGAAAAGCTTTGAGAGCAGTTAGATCAAGTGAGGAAGAACTGGGATTTGGGGACACCCAATTATGTGTCTCCCTTTGAACACAGACACTTCTTCAATTTCCCTTTATGGGAGAAATGTAGATTCTTGGGCTGTATCCTTAGTGGAGGTAAAGCAGCCTGGTGTTACTGAAGTCAGACTGACACTGCCTCTACAGGATCTGCCTTTAAGCTTTAAGTCTTTTTCATCACTTTGCAGAGCAAACCAGGTGTGCTTTCCTCTAAAAGACATTGTGTTCTCTGTGGAGCTTCAGTGATGAGCAAAGAGAAATCTTTCCATTTAAACAACTATAATTTATATTGATGATAATATGCTGAATTCTATAACCACTTCCATCTCTCAGAAGGATCTTAATACATCCTTGAGTTTTGGGACACCGTTTCATCTGGATGTAGTAGATGGATGTAGATGTCATGGGGTCTTTAATTTTCACTCCTTAGATTCATTTTCCTTCTTTCTGATTAATTTCTCTATGGGGTGTCTGCCTTTTACATCATGGCAAATAGAGTGCCGGGGGGAGGGAGATGTAATGTTTTATTAGCAGCCTCTGTTTAATGTAACTGTGCTAGTCCTGTGAACTAAATATGCTATCAAATGTAATTCCCCTGAGACGAACAGACTTACTGATACTGGGAGAGCTGTAGAAGAACATATACAGGCTATAGAAGAAAGCTTGAAAAGCCAAATCTCTTCTGTACCTTTTTTTCTAAGCCTTACCCAGGGGTCTTTTCTGTTAATCTTAAATTTTGCTTTCTTGTAGAGAAGGAAAGATATTTCAGTGTATAGTAAGTATTTGACAACTGATTGAATGAAAAGGTTGCAGCTAATGGGTGGTATGAAGTGGCCCTGGGAACATATCAAAGAAAGGCTGAAATCAACATAGTATATTAGGAACCCCTATGCACGAGGTGTGTTCTCTTATTAACCAAGTCTTTGAAGCACAGAACTGAAGGAATTATGAAGTCAAAGCCAAAGGCACTCAATTATGTCTCTGCTTTCACATCTTTAATGCCATAAGACTGAGATCCATGTTGCTACTTCCGTAAGTTGCAGGTCACTGTTTCCACCTGGTTAGCGTGAGATGGGGTGGTGGCACTGGTACTGAAGCACACAGGAATGAATGATTGCCCTATAGCTTCTCCCCTCTTACTGGGAGATGTTAGTTGAGTCCAATGAGCATTTACATTTTTCCCAAAGGTCTTCTGCATTATTAATTGTGTGTCTGGATGCCTCAGCTGCCATGAAACAGAACCTGCACAATCAGGGTAGGGTAGGGTAGTCCGTATGGCACTGACAGGCATGAGCAGTGAGTTGTGATGTGAAGTTACAGCACACTAGCATGAACTTGCCCACATTCTTGGGACTCCAAGTCTGCCTTCATGTGAAGCCATCTTACACTTTGAAAGGAAAGGTGGAATAAAGCTGCCTTGTGTAAGGTGTATGTGCATTGGGGGTGGTGTTTAACCACCTTGGATTAACCTATGCTTTAGCTCCTATTGTCTAAGACCAAGCAGTTGGCAATTTAGAGAGGATTTATTTTTCCCTTCTTTCATATGTAAAACAACATCACTGTGCAAACAGTACTTGCTTGTGCTGTGTGTGGCTGGGTTACTTTGACACTTTCTGTCCTTATTTAAGGAGTCCCAGATCTTGCTCCTGTCCGATTAGTTTCACCCACTTGTACTGGGGATGAACCTGGAGAAATCTGGAAGCATACGAGCCACAAAACAAAAGGTGTATGGGGAAGAAGTGACTTCAGATCTCCCAAGTACCAATCTGGTGCTTAGCTATTAAGCAGCATTCCTTTTCATTACTATAAAGAACAGTTTGAATCTGCCACAGACTATTTAAAGGTTCTGAGAGCAAGACACTTAGATTCTCAGTCTCTTTACTTCTACAATGTATGGTATAGTAAATACATCTAACTGGTATATTACAAAGCTTATGGTGATTAGTAAGCCTCCTTGAGAAACCTGGATGCAATATACCATAGAATGATGTAACGATAGTATCTTTACTGATCAAAAAGTGATTGCTTTTAGAGGAGTCTAATTGTACCTGAAAATCTTGTAGCTGGTACCAGTGGAGTTCATTGCCTAGAGACCTTGCTGCTTCAGAAACCAACAATTCAAATGCTATATTAACCAGATGTATAGTCAAGCACTTAGCACATCCTTAGTCATGTGTAAATAAATGCTTTTAAAAGAAAGGTGGTATTCTAGAAAGAACTGGGGATATTTTTAGTATCTCTTTTCTAGTTAGAAGGGGAAAGGTAATGCATACAGCAGCAACTTCCAATAGAAATTTTGAAATTTAGGTTCTGCATGTGATATTGGACCAGAACCCATGACCTCTCCATGTATACCTACTTGTCATGCTAAATGCTTCAGTAGAAAAACCTCACCCTGCTCCACATATTAATTTCTTTAACACCATGGTTTCCATTGAGCTATTGCTTTCCCTGAACCACTTGCTGTGGTGGTATTGTTGCCTGTAAGGAAGCATATCACCGTTCTGTACAGTTTTATTACAAAAAGGCCTGATCCTTGAATGGCATTTTGATGGAACTGTTCCAGGCAGCCTGCAGAAGAACTACTGCCATGGAGACGTAGACACATCAGTGGTCACTGACACTTTCACTGCTTGCTTTTTGCCACGTATCCATTTTTTGTCCTTGGAATTTTTGTCTGCATTCAGTGTCTCAGCCTTTAAAGCAAGAAACCAGCAAAAACTCAGGAAGAGCTGTTCTTGCTTTTCACATGTTGAGATTTCTTTCTCTGTGGATACTAGTGCTTCTTGGCCCCTTGTATATTCATCTAAGTCTTCACAGAACCCACTTCTGATTTATTGTTGATGTTTGTCCTGGAAAGGCAGAGGGATTTTCTGCCCTCTTGATGCTTAACTTCTAGTACCTTTAGAGTTGAGTTTAAGCAATGAGTGCACCTTCTCCTGCAGTCAAACTGCTGTGCTGTTGTCTTGGGGGAGGAATTACTTGATCTTCTCCAATACCTTTACAACACTTGTACAGGAAATTCACACATCACTGTGATGATCTGGTTGCTGAGGCACAGCTATTCCTGTAGCACTCTTAGGAGTGATATAGAGATATCATCTCTAGCCAACTCTGAATCATGGTCCAGCTGACCAGATCGTGTTTACAGAGCCATGGATTGAAACAACCTTAGGCAGAAGTTTGGACAGAAGTCTGGAGCCATGCTTTTTAAACTGTGTGCTTTGCAATACCACCTCCTGACACCCTGACCAGGGGGTGCTTGTTCCACATAGGAATGTCCATCCGGTTTGGTGGAATTTGTCTCTTAGTTCCTCCACATCCATCCTTTAAGCCACAAGCTAATGGACTACTTTATTTCCCTGTTGTGACAGTGTAAGGGACACAAGTCACCAGGTTTAAGCATTGGGGGCTTACAGTGGTGACCTGTTTGAGTAGGCCATGAACTGCTCCGTGCTGGTCACCGCTGCTCCAGCCAGCTCTGAGGCAGCTGGAAACAACAGCGACAACCACATGGGCCACAACCTCAGCTAGTTAGAGTGCAGGGTATCCCTGCTCAAACATATTTAAACAAGAAATACTTCTTAACGAAGATACTGCTTGTGCCACCTAGACCTGCTGTGCTGCCCATCTGGGGTAGTTTTGACTGACTGAGTGTAAGTCACCAAAAATAAGGCAAGTTGAGATTGAGGAATGGACACAATAAATGTTTTACGTGAAAGGAAAAAAACCCCAAGCATAAACATAATGTGGTTTTGTTATCTGTGTCCTCTTTCTCAATACTCAAATTAGTGATCAGAAATGTGTGTTATTTAGTGACAAAAGAAGTAAAATTCCCTGACTTCAGAGTGTTTTTCTGATGACAGGCAGAAAGGTTAAAGCTGGTAAACTTATTTTAAAAGCATGCTCCCAGATCACAAGCCTCTGAAAATGAGTGTTGGGTGCTTAGAGGAGCTTTATGAGCATGCTTTTGTTAAATAGCTGCTCTGATCTTGCTTATTCAGTCTTTAAATTAATGTGTAAAAGATGCCCATAAGCAACCAGCAGCTGAATTGACTGTGATTAGATGGATTATTACTATTACTCAGCCCAACAAGTTGCTATATGTTTTGTGTACTCAAGCAAATTTTGCTGTGCAGGCAAGTGGAATGATATGCACATGGGCTAACATAAAATCCCTCAAAATATCCCAGGATTAGACAAACAGTCTTTTGGAGTTGAAATAGAAATGAATAGCCTGTGTTTCTAAATTAGAGGCTTTCTGGCATTTACATATACAAATAGCTTCTATCTCAAAATATTCTGTTTCAAACAAGCATCTACTCAGTTGCTCTTTTTCTCCCCATGCTAGGAAATAGGAGCCGATTTATCAGAGCATCAAACTGATTAAGAAGAGATTATCTGCTGTAGGGGCTCATTTAAAGAGGTCTGGGGATTCCACAGGGTTGCTATGTTTGGTTGAATTCATTTCACACAGTAAAAATCCAATCTCTTGGCTTTAAAATTCTTTAACTCTTTCTCTTGGGGTGAAATAATGAGGAAGTTCTTGAAGTTTTGAAACCATGCAAATTGCAGAAGGTTGTAAGGATCCCTGGTGATAAAGTAACCCTGGAGGGTCTGCATCATATGATGAAGAAAAGGCTTTGCAATGTGGACTGTGAGCTAGGTCCTGTAACCCAACACT
>NW_009259595.1:211957-229812 GCF_000687185.1 Egretta garzetta
CTTTCCTGAGGTTGACTGATGTGGGCTCTGAGCTCGTGCTCTCCTTAGGAAGGATTGAGTGCTGTTGCTGATGGTTCGGGCTGAAGCATGCTCAGCCCTGCCCACTTTAAACAGTCACCCCAAGGATGGCAGCTGGGTTAAGGTGGCATGCCTTTCTTACTTCTGTAATTTCTGGAGAGCTCTTGGAGCTCAAGTTGAGGTAGGAGTTGAACACTTTGAGGATGGCAGGTAAACCTGGCTTTGAAAAAGGGTCTAGACCTGTGGGTTTGTCCTCTGAGGTACAGCAATTGTATTACCACCCAGGGAACTGGAGGAGTAAGACCAGGAATATACTGGGAATGAGAGGGGAAGTAGGAGGCCCTGCAGTCCTCTTTGGTCCCTCAGAGCCCCCAAGGACTTCATATTCAGTTCCTTTCCAGACCTGGGGTTAGGATGACAGCTCTAGATCTTATTCTGCTCTACAGATTATGTTTTAATATCTGACTGAATTTTTTTAGATAACAATTTATCGTTCATTGTCTAGGAGGAAACAAATAATTGATGTCCTTACTGCAAGACTGGAAATGGCCATTAAGGCAAATCCTTATTTCATAATTTCCAGGTGTTCTTTGGGGAAACCCTATATGGCAGGAAATTCAAGCCATGAGTCAAATAGTTATAACACAAACAGTATTATTTCAATCAAGGGACCTTCTTCTGTAATAAACTATAAAAATACAGGAGGATACTTTATTTCCTCTTTAAGCTGTTGTTCAGGAAAGCACTTAATCATTTTAAGGCTCACTGACTGCAATGTGACTTACACATATGTTTAAGTGCTTTATTGACTAGAGGTATATTCCCAGTGACAGGCAAGCACTCTGACTGTGTGCCTTGCTCCGCGTGTCTCCTATCTGGTCCAGGTTTGTATTTGCTACTACAGTAGAGTAACTTTTCATATTTTTTGATTGGTGGTGTTTTGGAGCCTGGTACGCTGCAGTTCTGACTGCTGGGTTTGGACAAGAGAAGAAAACTATTGTAACCAATGCAGCAGCACTTTCCCTAATCTCCCTGGGTCTGGGAGGATGTATTTGCTGATGGCAATTCCTTGGATAGATGATAGCTGGGGATCAAGAAGGCATAAATTATGTGAAAACATGATAGCAATATACTGAAATGCTGTGCTATTTTTTGTACAGCTTTATAGTGAGGCTGGATCACATTGTTATTACAGTAGCATCTGCTGAACGGGTAGGGGAGGGCACCAGTGTAATGGTGATTTTGTCCTTTTGCAGTGATTTCTGAACAACAGCTTTCAGAGGATATAAAACATTCTCCTGTATTTTTATAGTCCTGTAAATCCCCTCCAGAGCTGTTTGTTTTCACATTATGCTGTGCTTGGGAAGCCCCTTGCAGCTGAGGCCTCCCTGGGCTATTGCGAGCAGCCCCAACTAAGTGTTTATAATCAAAATAGAGCAGGCAGGGAAATGGTGGGAGATGAAAGACATGGCGAATGACATATCCAGGGTGACGGGTCATCTCTACCTCTTCTTCCAGCCATGGGCTCAGGCCTCCCAGTGCACACTCATGTAGCTCCTGCACAAGCTCTTTCCTGCATATTTCAAATGCACATTCCACTGCACGCTGCATAAACGTGAAACCAAAGTCTAGGCAAAAGCTTCAGGCTTCTTGGCCCTGAAGAGAGTGCGACAAGTTGAAAGTGGGACTTTCTTGCTTGAGTCACCCTACTGTGGTTTGCCATATTGATAAAGATACTAAGCCAAAATAAAGGCAACAAATGGCACTTATGCAACCTGAAGGATATCCACTCAGTGGGTAAAGCCTCACTAAGTGGGCCTAATGTCTAAGTTAATCTTCAATCATCTGCTTAAAGCTTGTGGATCAATGTATTTTAATCATATTGCACGCTATCAGTCAAATGTAAAAACAAACTTCCCTTTTAAAAGATTAATTTACTTCATTTGCAAAAAACATACACTTAATGTTGAGGAATTTTGATTTTTTTTTTCTGAGAGCTCTTTGAATGCTCATTGAAGCAAGATTTCCATTTATATTATATTAGAGTTTACAGAGGGGGAAAAATGAATAGCCATCTGCTAATCAGTTTATTTCTCATAATGAAAACAAATCTGCAATTTCCCTAATCTGAGGGGCATAGAGCACTACCTTTGCAGGGAGCCAGTTACTTGCGGTCCAGGGAGTCTGCTTTCATCTTGCAGAAAATAACTGTTCGTGGAAGACCTTGACTGTGAAATGCTGCTGCTAAACTCACCATGACTCTGCTCTGCCTGAAGTCAAAAGTTAGCCCTTGGTAGCTACTACAGTGTGCAAGGCTGATAGAAACAGGTATCGATTAATAAGGTCAGATGCATAAGGCTCTGTACCCTTGTCCAAAGCCTGTTTAAAAGCCATGCAGTTGCTAGTGAACCTAATCCAATAAACCCTGCTGAGAAGTAGTGTACGGCACACTTAAGGGGTGTGGTGACGTGAATGTGGAGTTTTTGGAGTTGTGGACAGGCTCCAAGAGCCTCAGTTTCTGTGTCTAAGATGAGAAAAATTGTAGGCTACTTCCCTCTTCCCCCACAACTTGTCTAATGCTGCAGAAAGTATGTACTGTAAATTAGAAGCTGTGCCTGTTGTGCAGGCAGTGTCTGAGGAGTGTGAGAGTAAGCTCTTGCAAATCCTCCTTTATTTAAAGAGCAATGTGAGGTGGAGGTTATTTTTCCTGAACCTTGTGGCTTGTAGCACGTTTGTAGCAAAACTGAGAATGTTCTCACTTCAAAATGACGGTTGTGATATGGATTGGAGAGGAGAGTTGATCTGAAGAGACAGCATGTGTCAGTGACAGATCCTGTACACAATGTCTCTGCACAAGCACAAAACAAACCCAATGTTCTCTTAGCTATCTCTTAACCTCATGGTAGAATGGCTCATAGACCTAAAAATCTGTCTGTATGAAGGTGCTAGAGAAGGAGATGAAACTATTGGAAGTAATCCTTACTGATGTCTAACTGTGAATGAAGCTGGTGTTAAAAGGTTTCAGAGTTACTGTTAGGCAAATAAAAAATGCCAGCTTTAAGATGCTTGTGGGCTGTGTTAGACTGGCCAGCATCCCAATGCAAGGAAAATTTACAATCTGAAAGCACTGGAAGAAAAAAAAAATTCCTTGCCAACATGTTGGTAGAGGGAACAATTTTCCTTGCCAGCATCCTGGAGCGAGGAATTTTTTTCTGTCTGTGCTAACTCTTACAAAAACTATTTCAGCATGTAAAATGTGCATGCTGAACAGTGACAGTCATGACCTCTTTTATTGCTGCTGCTGCTGTCCTCAGGCAGAATCAAGTGCAGGAGCTGGCAAGATACTCAGATGAATCAGTCCACGAGCTGTGGCTTAGATCCTGAAGAGCAGCTGTAAAGCTTGGTCTGTATGGAACTGGTGCTTGTGAGATCTGTGTTGGTCCAGGGTTGACTTCCAAGCTTCACGCAGGCTTGAGCAGATGGAAATGAGTGAGGGCGCAGGAGCTCACAGAGGGCTTGGAGAGGGAAGGACTGTGGCAGCTGGGAGGGAGGTAAGATGAGACAATTCTCTCCATAAAGTTTTGGGTGCAGGAGTTATGTGCTGCTGTTGGATTGTATGTTGAGATGCTATTGAATTGTATGTTGAGCTTGCTGCTTTTGAATCTTTCTGCTGTGTGTATAAGTCAGCAATCCCAGTTTTCTGTCAGTTTAGCATGATGATGATGACAGCGCTTGTCCTAACAAGCAAATGCCTGACTGATGAATACTGAGGAGTGAGAAAACCCTTACAAACAGACTGGTGCACTGTCCCCCCTTCCCCGTTCCTCTAGCAGAAAGCAGGTCTGTGGAGCAGGGACCGTAACTCGTGTCAGAGTTGGTAGCTTAGTGCATCGAGCCTGTGTGAACTTACCAGTGCCAGTTGGAATGGGTCTGCTGTGAGACTGGGGATGAGACTCGTCTCTTGACACAAATGGAGAAAATAACTGTCAACTTGGAATAAAAATATGAAAGCTCATTTCTGTGTTGAAAGCTTTTGGAGAGCTGCAGCTCTGTGACATGTCTCCTCCTGTTTTCCCCAGTTTTTGGGCTGTGGTGATGTTTCCTGCATGGAAACCTGCAGTGAGAAAGCAAGGAAACACATTTCTCACTATGAGCATGCAGGTGCTCACAGGCACTTGTTAAGGAAAATTTGTAGTTAAGTGGGAAGCTGGTGGGCTGTGGCTTTTGAGTACAGAGCATCAAAGAAAGTGCTGAGTCCATGGGAGGATATGGGAATGATTAGAGACCTTGTTAGAAAGGTTGTAGTATGTTTTCATATGTGACTTCTCCATGTCAACATGGAGATTACATGGACTGATCAACAATAAGGCATGACCTTAAAATCACAGGGCATTTATGTGTATATGTGACTTTTCAGATGTTTGCTTCTTATTGAAGTAACTTCTCAGATTCTTCAACTCTTCTAGAAAAAAAAATATTCCTCACTCATGGTAAGCATTAGCTGCTTTACATTTGGAAGGGTGTAGATGAGTACTTGAAAGTTAACATAGATCATCTCAAACATGCCAAGGTTTGTTCAGCCTCTCAGCGTCGGTGTATTTTTATATGTACCATCTACTTTAAGTACTATATAAGCAAAAAATGAGCATTGTGTCAGTTCATACAGGAACAAAACTGGCTAGGACATCCTGAACTAAAATAACGTGACGTACCATGGCTTCGTGCTTTGGCCTGTCTGGCCTGGAGCGATTTCCATTCTTTCTCCTTTGATAACTCATTTTAAGACTTCTCTCATGGCTGCCCGTGATGTAATATGGATGGAGCCATTCTCACGATCCCCATCAACTCCCCAGGGGCTTCTGTCCCTTTCCTGCATTTTAGGAAAGAGCTGATGAGGGAAGTAGCATAGAAAAAGAGATTCCCTGTTAAGTATTTCTTTGGAGTGAAGCTAAATCAGATTCTCTCCAAATAGCTCTGAATTTTAGAGATAAGTCCTTTAAAGAACCTGAAATGCATGGCTTTCCTCTCTCCCCCTTGGTGAATGAACAAAGTGCTAGATTCACGTGCAGTTTAAGTTTCCCCGCCTTCACAGGTGAGGGCACACAGGGCTGCAGTAAAACTTTCCATAGAGGAATAGACCAGAAATTACTGCCTGAGAAGTGACCCATGTGGATCATATGCATAGACATGAATTCAAAGTTCTGCATGCAATTCTGGCTCTAACACACGCTTTGCGTACATGTGCTTAGTGATTATTTTTTTAAGGTTTATTTTGGCCTAGTTTTATCACCACTGTTTAGAATAAGCTGGTAGGTGAAGTTTTGGAGGTCTTTGAATTGCAGCTCCAAGAGATTTCATTTCCACACCAATTAAGCTCTGGTAATATCTTTAGCTAGTAAAAAGGAACCTCGTAAGGAGAGGAGTGCATCAGTTTAATGTTCATATGGTAATTACCTATTTTGGGGTGACATTTAATAGACTGAAGTTCACTGATGTTCATTTTATTCTTTTGTATGGGGATTGCTGGAAAAGAACGTGTACTTAACATTTTGGGATGCGACAAAGGAGGAGAAAATTATACCCCTTGGCTATGCTCTTTTGATCTTGTATTTTTAACAAGGTGAAAATGTAGTATATGTCAGATGCTAGCTACAAAGTACATCTAGACTATTTTTGGTTTGGACTTGCAGACAAATTGGTCATTCAGATTGCAGAAGCATTTCTTTCATGAAGGAGACTTTTTTTGGCACCTATCATCCTTTCTTTGAACACATGTGGTTATTTAGACTATGCAGTTATTTTGCAGCAGCCAGTACCTCAGCTGAGTTTGGTAATATTGGAAGGAGAGCAGATACATTCAATTTACATTAAATCCCATTGTACCTGGATTTCAATTTAATCTGTAGACAAATTAAAGGATTTGTAACTTGTTTTATTTTACTGTTCCGTATGAAAGCAGTATCAACACATGTGTGATTTTTAAATGCGAATAATTAAGATGTGTCCAAAGAATTATAATGGGGGTAAACCCCTCAGTTTTAACCAGTGAAAACTAAGACCAGTGGGATTTACCTGCATTTTTTATCCTTCTTCATTTTAACATTTGAGAGTGGACAGGGAGTGGGTGTTAATAACAACAAAACCTAAGGTTTCTGGCACCTTGGGGGGATATGTTGTGTATGAGACACAGGCTAATGTCTCATAAGGCTTCATGGGGAGCTAGCAGTAGGGAGGGGAATTACATGCACCCCTACTCCCATAACTTGAGTCTGTCTTGTAAAATGAAGGCGTAGATACACAGGAGAAAAGTGAACCTGTTGTCGCTGCCAGTTACACTAACATATGTAAAACTTGAGATGACTTTTCTCTGAATTTCTTTTTCTAACTATGAAAATATTCTCATGAGGCAGGTAGGTCTCCATTTTTAAAAAGCAAGAAATTTATGCCTGAGGAAATATAAATAGCAAAAGGCAAGGGGAAAATGGGCAAAGAAAGAACTTGGATGCTGATAACATTGGAGCCTGAGAGGCATGGTTAACAGCAATTCCCCTTCTTTTCAGACACCCTTCAGAACAGCAGGAAGGTCTTCAGGGAGGCTTGCTTGTGTTGCTGAGGGGAATGAATGACTGTTCCCTTTGAAAAAGGCCCTTTCTTGGATGGCTCTGGGAGAAGCAAGGCTTTACTGTTATACCTCCAGTATATTGCCAATAGAGGTGCCCAAATAATTTTAAAAAGTCTTTTAAAAGTTAGACTCCTAAAATGCATCATAGGTCAGGGTTTGCATGGAAGAAAAGAGGGAAGAATAAGATTATTGGACCAAATTATTATCTGGTCGGGGGGGTGGGGGTGGGGGTGTGTGTCTTCTGAAATCACTAGTTCTGCTGCTAGTTATGGGCCTGGCCCATTTGTCACTGCTTATGCTTGGGTCTCTAGTATATAAGGACCACACACTTGCTGCTGAAAATTAATCGGATTAGTACACTTGGAAGAACGAAATCAGATAATTATAGCTGTGTATTTTTAAACCAGTGTTGTATACTCTTCTACAGAATACACTTTCTGAACTAATCATGACAGCAATGCCTGTTGCTGAGATGAAGTACCAGAATATGTCTAGTCTAGCATAAATCCACCAGCCAGAGAGGTTTCTTTAAGTTTACACCAGCTTAAGGATCTGTCTCAAAGTTTTCATTGTTCCGATAGAGAGATTTTCGATGAAAAGAACAGAGGCCAATAAAAGTGGCTGCAGGTTGAAGCAGTGTGCAAACAAGTCTTTATGAAGAGCTGTGTTAAGTGGACTGATTTGCTTTTGAAAACCATAAAATCTTCTGGAAATCCAACCAAATTAACTAAAACGGTCACAAATTTGGATCATATTCTGTGACTTCATCTAGCTGAGATTTTTTTACATTTAAAGATTTTCCAATTTGTCTAAAACTGGAGATTTCAGTTTAAAAATTAACAAAAACAACAATGAAAAGCTTTACAGAATTACCTCCAAATTAAGTAAAGAGTTCATGTTTGAAATTGGAATTGATTTTTTTAACTTTTCTTCCTCCAATATTATGGGATAGTTTGTTTTGAGTCAATCTGAGCTTTTTATCCTGATTTTTTTTCATTATGAAAACGAGAATGACTTGCTTACTACATTTAACACATCTGTCATGGTAACATTCAGGAAAAACTTTCTTTCAGGCTCAGAAGACACCCCTATTAACTAATGAGCAGTAGTGGAATACGAAGTACCCAATACCCATTTCAACTGAAAGGAATGTTAATTGTTTGTTGAACAGAAATGTGCCACATCCTCTAAACAAACTACTGTGCCAGAAGTGGAAGATCAGACTCTTTTCCCCTCCCTCAGATGAAGAATTTTGTTATTAAAATGTTTCTTCAGAGTGCCTTGCAGTGTCAGAAATCAAAGGTCATAAAGGTAGAAGGCAGGGATTATTTATTTCTACCCTGCTGTTCTAATTAAAGGATCAGAAGCAACTGGAGAGTCCCAGTTCCCTCTGGTTCTCAGTAAGCCTCTACAATTCTGGAAGGGGTGGAGAGAAGGGAGGATAAAATAGGCATGTCATTCTGACTGCTGATCTTTTAAAGTCTTTGATCGCTATTTGCTTAATTTTTATCTGCTTTGCAAGAGGAAGGAGCAGTGCACAGCTAAATTAAATAAATGCATTTAAATAAACATGCATCTGATTTAGAGAGAAGGACAGGAAGGAGTGCTGCTGCTGCTGTGAGCTGCAGAAAGGACCAAGTGGCTGTCTTAGCTCATCATTTCCTGCCTGCCTTTCCTTTAATGCTTAAGTTTTTTAACATATTTCAAATGTATCTATGCTTTTAAATTTCTTTGTTCTTGTTTTTCTCTTTAAAAAATATGTATTGAAGAAATATAAACTCAGTCAATGAGTATAACTGCAACTGCCCTCTGGGCTCTGCAGGGAAGTGGTTGGATCTCAGGAGCCAAAGGGAGTGTTTAGGGACAAGAAGGTGGTATGTGCTTTGTACAAGAAGGTGGTATGTGCTTTGTACCAATGCATCTGGCCTAGGATGTCATGGCCTTAGGGTGTCATTACAGGCGGCTGCACTATAGGAATCTTGGAGCTCTTCTAATGTGCTATAGCATCACGGCTACCCTCCATTCATTGCACTGAGTTCTTAGTAATTTGTGGCTTATGATGGAGGTTGTGCCAATGTATTTCTGTATATATATGTACATATTTGTGTACACATAAGCAAGACTAACTACATGTGGTAGGTAATTGATTTACCTCACTCCTGCTGTTAATTTGCAGAACTTATTGCCATAAGCACTGAGGCTAAGGGCTTAGAGATTCCTGAAGCAATTAATACTCTCACGGTTAAATCTCAATTGTGTATGGGTTGAGGTTAGGGGAAGGAGTGAAACTTTGCTCACTTGGTTAATGGTAATAGTCTACTTGCTGGCTGCCAGGTTTGGGTATTTTTTTTACCTTGTTTTGTACTTGCTGTATGCACCTGGGTGAATTACCTGAAAAGAAGGGTAGAGTGGGACTTAATACTTAAAGATTTGCCTCCTAATTGCATCTTCAGAGCATCATGTGAAAGAATATTATTTGTTGACTGCAGAAATGGTACCGTGGGCTGCGTTTTCAGTGGAGTCAGCTCTCTTGCTCTTACAAAGAAGCACTGGTGTTTCCAGCTTTTCAGCTTTCATCTTGAATCTTAGTATTTGATGTCAATCTTAAAGCCCTGTTGCCTTATTTCAAGCTAGTACCCAAGGTTCTTGGTAGCTTAGCTTTTTGGTAAGAAGTTTGAAGTGCTTCAACCACTCAAAAAAGATCTCCAAACTCATGCAGACGATGATGGCTTTTCTAACTGCTTCCTGATTGTCGAGAACATGACCCAAAGGGTCTGTTTGTTTGAAGGTGGATGACTCTATAGTTATTGTACCTGCTGCAGAAGACCTGGCTTGCAGCTTTTGGTTAATTTGTGCAAATTGCCTTATTATGATTTAAAAAAAATATTAAAATAATTAGCTATTTCGTGTGCTCTGTGTCTGCTTCTATTATTTATATCAAAGTTACTTTTGAATAGTCTGAGCACAAAATTATACCTTAAAATTAAGCTCACACTTATTACCACTGCCAAAACTCCAAAACCATTATTTGGAAAAAAAAGTAAAGGGAAAAAACGTGTGTCAAATCTGAGCCAAAGGGAAACTTTAATGGTGGATTGAAGGCCTGAAAACAGGCTCATGTAATGAAGACCATTACAGTAGGAAATGATGATCAGCGATGTTCTATAATGCACCACAAATATTTACAGCCGGGCTGGTGGCTAGCAACAGCCTCCTTAAGACATTAGAAAATTTATCTTTTATTCTGCTCTAGAGGAACCATTTTAGACGAAATTGCTCAGAGGCAGTGACTGCAGCACCATGGAAGCAAATGGAGTGCAATCAGTCCATGGCTAGGTAACTGGGGTAGGCATTGTATCATCTCCCCCATTACTTTAATTTGTGTGGAACTTACAAAATATGCTGGGAGCCCCAAATAGCAGTGCTGACAAACATGAGCTTCACATGGGCTGCGTGGGGAATGTACATTGTTTTAAGTGGCATATTACAGAAGAGTAAATGGAAGTCCTCTCATAAGCAGTTTTTCTAAACCTTGTTAAATGCTGATGTTCCATCCTTTTAATTAAAACAAGCTGGCATTTATGGCTGTGTGTAATCAAGAAATGGAAGATTTTATAACACCTTTTTATCCCCTGACATGTGGTGAGGGAAAATATCAGTCTGTCTTTATCCATGCGCTTCATCTGTCAGAGGGCAAAGTTTGTCCAGTTTTCCCATGCACGTAGCTTTTCATTGCTTGTGTAGTTTCTCTGGACATCGACATTGCCCATCTGCAAATGCTTCTGAAGTGAACCTAATCATACGTTGTTTGGTGATGAGTACTAATCTACTGGCCTGTGTATAATAAAACAACTGTGCATGCATTGTAATGGCATATTTAGCTGAGTGGTCTTGCTTGTTCTGTTGTGCTTCTGCTGTTGCCAGTAGGTTCAGTATGCTATTACAGTATACATTAGCCAGTACATGAATCATGCCTGTTCCCAGGCCCCCGTCTCCACTGCCAGCCTTTCTGTTGGGTTGGGATGACAAGTTGTACTGCTTTATGCATGATTAGTTACTCTAAATATTTCTCATTCCTATTTAACTTCTATTCTAAAATTGTCTTTCTGCAATTTCTTGCTGCACCCTAGCTGCACACCTTAATCCCTGCCTCTTCTGCCCTCCTATGTTTTATGTGCACATCTATGATCTTTGCAAATGATCAGCTATAGCTCCTCTAAAATGCTAGAGACTCACTACTACTTGTACTCAAGGATTTGCAGGTTGAAAAATGAAATTGTGCTTCTTGATCTTTGGGCCAGTAGAGGTTTTAAGTGTCACAGAGGTGGTATGTTCAGTCTCTAGAGATAAAGTTGGCCCACTACTGATTGTACATACCCAGTGCTGGTTATGAATGAAGTGTTAACAGGTCTGCTTGTTGACTAAAACAAGAATGAGTGTAAATGGGAGGAAAAAGGAGACTAATTAAAAGTATAGCAAGTAAAATGTGATCTTAGTAACCTGTAGAGTAGAATTTAACCTGTACTCTTAGCTGCACAATCCAGGAGACTTGTGTTCCTTATGAGTTAATGATAAAGCTGATGATGCTGGGATTCAAAGCAGAAGGTTTAATTTTAATTTTGCAGAATTTCATGCTGAGGCATTAGTAAAAGTCATTGCCATTTGCTTTTCACATAAGTGAAAGAGGGTCTATAAATCTTTATTTGACTCTAAACTCAGGTTTTATTTTAATAATTTTTAGGAATATGTCAAAAAGGTAGATAATCTGGTATCATCCCATTTTTATCTTCACCAGACTGACTGAAGAGCTATTTGATTTCCTTTTTGGGCTGGGACTGGCAAATGCAGATGTTTGCTTGAAATTTCATAGTTGCTGCTGCACAAGAGCTTCCCATGCTTGTTGTAGTCTGAGGCTGTTTCTGCAGGAAGGTGGGGGATTCTGCATTTTAATGGAGAATTAGAAAGCATTAAAATACTGATAACCCCCCTAAGGGTGCTGTTCCCAAAATTCCCCTCAAAACAAAAACAATCTATGGATCCTGTAGGGATAAATCTCTTAAATTTACACTAATTCTTTTCAGAGGTGCAGATGAGGAAATTCAACTACTTGTCTTTATATAAATGTTTCCTTTCTGAACCCCTAATGGCAAATGAGGAAAAATGAGGGCCTGATGGCTCCTCTTCGTATTCCTTGGTAAGTTCCAAAATGGAGCTGCTACTTAGAGAAAAATGCCAAATTGTGTATCTAAGCAAGTAGCCTCAACAGGCAATGCTAATGGGTAAAGGTGAAAATATGATTTTTTTTTTTTTTTTTTTTTTTTTTTTTTACTCTTAATGTAGGATAACAGTTTAAAATATTTTATAGCACCCTGGGCAATTGACTTAGGCAGAAATTTTCTTCGGTATTCGTCAGAAAACAACCCTTTTTAAGCAATGCACTGGAATACAAACTTGCCAATCAGGTGTATTGACTGGCATTTCTGATGTATACTGGAAGAAGAATTTCCCTTTAAGGGGAAATTGCAGTATTGATCTTACCTAGTTGCTATTCCTTTCCCATATTTAGGCTAAGACGGAATTCTAGGTGCACTATAAGGTTAATGGTATCTGTTCGCATAGCTGTAAGAATATGCTGTTAAACCAATTGACTAAATTTTTGTTTGAAGCATCTTACTTCCTGCTTTACATGCATCTTAATTGCTTCAAGTTCTCTGAAATCTACTTCATGTTCTTCTGTAAAAAGTTTGAAATCCCTTTCTTTACTACTTCACTGTTCTCACTTAGGAATTCTGTATGGCTTATGTATCAGGCTCCATTTGAATTGAATATGTAGGGGGAGACTGATATTGCAAAAGTGGTTTCTTTGGAATGCTTGCTTTTTTTTTTTTTTGCAAATATTAATTTTTGTCTCTGTAAGACTAATGCTTGGGCCTGGCTTTCTCTTTGAGGGACTACTGTTCGGTCCTATGCAAAATGTCAATAAGGGCTGAAGTGCAATTTTAATCCTTAGGTAAAGGTCCAAATGAGTTTAGTGAATTGGAGCTCTTATCCTTAGAAGGCAAACAGTGAGCTTAAACTTTTATTAAGATCTTTCAGCCTCTACCTCTTCTGGGCACATCAATAGCTATAGACAAGTTATAACTGGACTCTCCATATGACAGGGACTCCACCCAGTGTATCTCTTGGTGGAGCAATCGTGCACAAATGCAAATGTGTTCAGAGCATTCTCAGGTTCAAGGCTTCCAGGAGGCTGTAAAGCTTTGGAGTGAGATGGTCTTTAAATGTGGCTCTCTAGGCATTAGTCTTACTATGAATTCAGAGAAGATGGACTTGAACAGGCTTAACTCATTGTTTTCCTCTCTGCATGACAGCTGTGTTCAGCAACAGTGTTACAAGGAGAAGATTGCCAGTCATTGCTAGGGCTGAAAGTCTTGTAAAGGAACAGCGAAGCAATATATCCTTCTCAGATAATGGGAATGAGATTACCATTTTACACAGCCTAGCTACAAATGGTTTGGTTGCTTGTAGAGGTATCAGCTGAAGGAATCCAAGAGTCGCGACTGCTGTTTACACAGGGTTGTAAGTGAATACACTGTGTGAATGTTTTTGACTAGCTTTAGATATAAATGACTCTTCTTGCTGAGTCTTGAAGGCCTTCTGCTGAGATCTGTAGACTCCCACACTGGGAAAATCATGTCTGTTTTGTCAAGGCTTTTTAAATTAGAGGTATCTGATTTCAGCACACATGCTTCTATTTGGCCTTGAAATTACATGATGGTACTTTGCTTTCTTTGGGCTTGAATTCTTGCCCAATTATTATTGCACAAAACCAAGAGAATGTATGTTAAAATACAGTCAGTTCCTCAGCTGGCATAAATCAGTGTAGTTCCACTGGCTGCCCTAATATAAATCTGGATTTGATCAAATAATTTCAAATCAGGTCGCAGAATGAATTAAGTCTGTATAAAAAAATCATTAGGTGCCTAAAACCCAAGTCTAATTTTCCAGTAGAAGGGCATCAGCTGCTACCTTGTGCATTCACAACCTCATATTAGCCGCTTATGGCTCGGTAACTGATATTGGCTGTGAAGCAGACACTTGGCTGCTCCTTTGGCCAGCGGAGAAGAAATGTTGGCTGCTGGCTCTGTTGAAAGAGCAGAGCTATAAAATGAGGAAATAATAAAACATGATGATTAGGTTAGGGTCACAAAATATTGTAAATAGGAACATATTGGCCTTTCTGCTGTTTTATAAAGCTCTTTGTGTGTTGGCTAGCCAGCTTCCTGGATGTCTGTGTTGCCTTAACAGTTTGGCTGTCTAAAGGTGATGTATAAGGGGGGAAAAATAAACTGTTGGTGACCTTTTGTGTGTAATAAGGCCTGAAACAACTGTTTCCTTGAAAATGTTTCCTTTCAGACCTTCATCTTATTTTAGCAATGAAGTTTTTGCTGTCCAGCTCTCACCCCTAGAAGTCTTGGTAGCATATAGGGGGAGAATACAGGAGAATTGCAGTGACCACTACTTGTATTAATGTGTTTAGACGAGGATTCTTAACCCATCTATTTTTGTACAGCTTCTGGTTCATCTGAGAATTACAGGTGCCTCAGAAAAGCAAATACCAAATAACAGTGTACCTTCTTAGAAGCTACCATGCCAGGAAATGCGAGTGATTGCCAAGAGCGATTCACAGCCGTGACTTGGTGTTTATGTGTGAGCTTTTTGCTTCACCGGGGTAAACTCACTTGGCTATTTTTAAAGCCCTGAGGAGTCAGAAGATAATGTGCTTCAGTCTGAGTTCTGTTACCAATGACTTTGCGTATGACATCATGTGTAAGCATTGAGCGGTGCTGAGTGTCCCAGGGTGAGGGGCAAGAAAGAGTATAAAACTGCAAGTCTGGCCCATTGCTCTGTATCTGTCATGGGTATATGGGTTTCAAAGGAAGGTTGAATCAGAGTGTGTAGGGCTTTAAAGCTGCATCTTATATGAATTACCTTGTACTATGTGAAGGATTTGATTTCAAGCAAAAAACTTGGAAGCGTTTTGTACTGCTATCCTCTCTGCCCCAAAGCTCATTATCACGGATTCCACATTCATTCTTGTAGGCTTTTCCTGAGCTTTTACAAGCTGGTCTTTTGTCAACTTTTTTTTTGGGTGGGGTGGGGTGGGTGGAATTCATTACTTTTGTTTCTTTCCCTTTTGCTGCTAGATGCAAACACCAGGATAATTATGGGAGGGTACAGACACTCGTGGCACATCCAGAAATATTTGGTACATTCCGCCAGGAAGACTAAGCTGCTTTTGAACTTGGTGCTCAACACCAGTCAGTACCTATCCAGGTGAGGTGGGGAGAGAAGGTTAAAAACCCTTCAGTGGACACAGGCTGAAGGAACGTGCTGTGTGAAACCTCATTAGCCTGTTATCGGGACACAATAGCTTTACAAGCCATGAGATGCTCTTTTGCTGATTCCCACCTAGGAATGTGTCCACCTGTATGCAATTCCACCAGGTCTGTGGCCTAACAGATGGTAGTAACTAATGAAAAGAGTCCTTTTAATTAGTCCATCTAAAGACATTTATTCACACTGGTGGGCGCTCCCAATAAAGTTTCAGTGACTAGGATCTGTGTTGCTGGCTTCCAGCAGTCACCATCTGTTTAGTGGCAGAAACTGGCTGTGGTATCACTGCATGTATTTCCCACTCCAGTGGGCTGGAAACAGGTTTAAAGCATGGGGAAGGAGGGGGGAAAAGGTCTCCTGGTTACTGCCTACAGCAGTTTGGAAGCAGGGATACCACATCTTTCAGACCTAGGATTACAACAGCTTATCCTGCTATCTCTAGCAGCAGTTTTGGAAAGCAGCTTTAGAAATCATGCTCACTTCCAGCATGGTTTTTTTTTTAATATTTGAGAATACCTTCAGTGTATTTGTGTTGTGGTTTAACCCCAGCTGCCAACTAAGCCCCACACAGCCACTCATCTACTCCCCCACAGTGGGAGGGGGAAGAAAATCAGAAGGGTAACTGAGAAAACTCCTGGGTTGAGTTAAAGCCAGTTTAACAGATAAAGCAAAAGCCACGCACACAGGCAAAGCAAACCAGGGAATTCATTCCCTCTTTCCCATGGGCAGGCAGGTGCTCAGCCATCCCCGGGACAGCAGGGCTCCATCACGCATAACAGTGACTTGGGAAGACAAACGCCATCACTCCCAATGTCCCCCCCTTCCTCCTTCTTCCTCCAGCTGTATATGCTGAGCATGACGTCATACGGTGTGGGATATCCCTGGGGTCAGTTGGGGTCACCTGTCCCGGCCGTGTCCCCTCCCAGCTCCTTGTGCCCCCCCAGCCTCCTCGCTGGTGGGGTGGGGTGAGGAGCAGCAAAGGTCTTGGCTCTGTGTCAGCCCTGCTCGGCAGGAACGAAACCATCCCTGTGCTATCAGCGCTGTTTCCAGCACAAATCCAGAACATAGCTACATACCAGTGAAGAAAATTAACTCTATCCCAGCCAAAATCAGCACAAGCTGCTAAGGCTCTTTCTTAGGTTGTTGGCCTCTTTCTTAATTGAATATTGAAAATCCCTCTGTTTTTAATGACTGTAACAAAATAATCTAAAATAATTAGAATTAGAAATGTCATGTCAGTAATGCTTATTCTGGGAGTATAGGAGTTTGCATGCAAAGGAAACCTCATTGGCTGCATATTAAAGGGAACCACTTAATGGCAATGTTCAATTAAAAATTAGGAGGGATGATAGGGAGTTGGAGCAGTACAATAGAAGATTTGCAAGGCTTTATTGCCCATGACTAGTTTCATTTGTCCTCTGCATACTGACAAACTAGTTCAGTTAAAGGGATAATTGAACCAAGGGAAAATTACAAAATTTCCTGGAGAAGAAACACAGGCTAGTGATGAGACAGGAATTGCAGGAATTCAGCATCCTTCAGGATGATTCTGACTATGAGTGTTGTTTACATATTCAACCTACTTACAGCCCTTCCCTGAACTCCTCCCAGAACCTCCTCACTCCCAGACCCTACCCAAATGCTAACTTTATTTTTCTTCAGGCTTTGATTTTCAGGTCTGTTCTTAATGAAAGCTTTTGGCAGGAAAAGGACAGTGGAACTATTAGATCTTGCAGTTTTAACAAAGACTTCCTGATAAGGTTTGATCTGACAAAGTCAAAAGTCTAAAATGTTGAGAGACCTTCCAAATAATTGTGCCTGTCACCTTCTTCCTCCAAGTAAATAAAGGTATATAATGTTTTTTTCCTAAAGGTACATAACATTTATTTTCTACTTTCTGTGTTTTCATTTTCATGTTCTTAAGTTTTTGCTGAAATACTTTTTCTGTGTAAAATCTAAGGCACTGACGCCAATTACATTTCTGTAGGTGGATTTACTTTAAAAATAATGCCACAAATAATGAAATGTACTAAAATAACAAGATTTGGCAATATTGTCATAATAGTCAAAGGCAGAGATCTGGTAGAAGCCCATTTTGGATTAGTACATTTATTTTGACTCCCTCCCTCCTCCCCCAGCTGGAGAATTTTGACTACAGATTTACTCCATTCTAATGCTTTTCCCGTGACATCCCCTGCTAGGACATCACCTGAGATAGATTTACTTGGCTTGGTATACTTTGATCTGTTTCAGACTAATCCTGATTTTATATATAAAAATAAAATCTTTTTAAGATACACTGGGCCAAGGGCTGGTGTCTGGTATGTTCCAGTCTCCATAGGCTCCTGCCCAGAAGACTGGGACGGACAGTTATAGAATCATAGAATCACAGAATGTTTTGGGTTGGAAGGGACCCCTAGAGGTCATCCAGTCCAACCCCCTGCAGGGAGCAGGGACACCGCTAACTAGATCAGGTTGCTCAGAGCCCTGTCCAACCTGGCCTTGAATGCTTCCAGGGATGGGGCCTCCACTACCTCTCTGGGCAACCTGTTCCAGTGTTTCACCACCCTCATTGTAAATAATTTCTTCCTCATATCTACTCTAAACCTACTCTGTTTTAGTTTAAAACCATTACCCCTTGTCCTGACACAGCTGGCCCTACTAAAAAGATTTCCCCCATCTTTCCTATAGGCCCCCTTTAGGTACTGAAGGCCATAATCAGGTCTCCCCGCAGCCTTCTCTTCTCCAGGCTGAACAAGCCCAACTCTCTCAGCCTGTCCTCATAGGAGAGGTGCTCCAGCCCTCGGATCATTTTTGT
>NW_009259595.1:229834-268482 GCF_000687185.1 Egretta garzetta
GCCCTTCTGGGCTGCCAGCGCACACTGCCGGCTCATGTCCAGCTTTTCATCCACCAGCACCCCCAAGTCCCTCTTGGCAGGGCTGCTCTCCATTCTTTCTTCCCCCAGCCTGTACTGATACTGGGGGTTACCCTGACCCAAGTGCATGACCTTGTACTTGGCCTTGTTGAATGTCATGAGGTGCACACAGGCCCACCTCTCCAGCCTGTCCAGGTCTCTCTGGATGACATCCCATCCTTCTGGTGTGTCAACCGCACCACTCAGTTTGGTGTTGTCCACAAACTTGCTGAGGGTGCACTCGATCTCTCTGTCTAAGTCATTGATGAAAACGTTAAACAGTTGAAGGTGCCAATATCTTAAATGGCTAAAAGCAAGATTCAACAGAAGGTATCTGTCTTGGACTGACTCCTTGAAGCAACCTCTGGCAATCATGCAAAGTCTGCCAAAGCCAGTCCTGTGGTTCCCACACAGTGAAGATTTTCTAAAGGGTGTTCTGGGGCGTGATTAGGGAGGAGAATGCAAGCATAATTTGGACATAAACAAAGAGGCCTTGTGAGGACCAGATTCAAGGTGGTGGTGTTAGGCCTCACAGTTATCTTCAGGCAAGCTTTAGGAAACTAGGAAGGATTACTGGAGGCATCTCTGAGTGGAGAGGAGCTGTAGGGGAGAAGGCTGGCTTAAAGCAGATAGATGGGTTTTTTTAGCAGAGTTTTCTGTTGAAACCATAACTGTTCATGAGGCTGTATTCATCTGAATGAAGTATTTAATCTGGAAGGTGGTTCCAAGCTCAAGATTAAATTTTGGGAGGAAGGAAGTAAAGTGGTGCTGGCTTCCTATTATAGCCCTTAGCACAATATGAAAAACATCAATTTGGGTGATGTTTTAAAAAATTCTCCCATTAATTAGGCAGACTGAGATTTTCCCATATGAGTACCTTTGCAAGACTATCTCTAGTCTGAGATAGACATCTCTGTCTCTGGTTTTAATAAAAATAGCGAGCAATCTCAGTTTTATCTCATTGTAAAACAGCAAAAAAAAAAAAGCAATTAAAGCTCAGGATCTTTCATGGCATGGGAAAACTGATTCATATCCAGTTCTACTTCAGGCGGACTAGACAGCGCAGTTAATGTTTCAAGATTTAAAAAAAAAAAAAAAAAAAAAAAGAGGTGGTAGCTGGATAGTAAACTGAAGGGTGGCTTTTGTAAAGACCAAGAGATTAAAATGCTTGTAACTTAGGGGAAAGAAACTGTCACGGGGAGAGACATTCATAAGAGGAAAAATGAGGTGAAAATGGAGATGGGAGTTTACTGAGGAAGGAATGGGCTGATAATCGGGAAGCCAAGAAAGATCTGTGTGATGAGAAAAGGGATGGAAAATGAGCTGCAGGTGAGGACTGATTTCAACAAGTTCCTATGAGAAGGGAGGTGTGATGGTGGGAGAAGATGCTTGTTCTGGGTACTGAAGACGTATTGCAGAAGACAGTAACTCTGGTTTGAAGACCTGGCAGCCCAAAGGCTTGATCCAAAGCTCATGATAGTGGGAGTTTTCAGATAGGCTTTGTCTCAAGCTCTTAAGCTTCTGGGGTTTTATTTAAAATAGAATTTTTTTTTGTGCAAGGCTATGAAGTTAGAAGACCTGCCATCAATTTCTTTTCACAGTATTGAAGTGGTTAATATTCTTGCTGTTGCTGCTACATTGTTGTTGCGTTTATTGGACCATACGTCCTCGCTGGTTTGTCTAGCTTACAGGAGCATCCTTGGCTTTTCTAAATAATCTGTGTGCCTCAAATGCATAGACTATGAGCTCAAGTGAAGTTGGCGCTTTCTTTCCTGAGGAGATTTATGCTCAAGATTAAGTGAAAATGAGGTATGGTTTGGGCTGGTCTCTCAGGCTTGAAGCTCCCTTTGCAAAATTCCCTGCTGAGAAGCAAGTTTGTTTCTAAGCCACTTAAAAGGCAAATCCTCTGTTGTTAAAGCAGAGTATCATTTTAACACTGATGGCAACTGACAGCCCAGGAGGATTTTGTTTATCCAAAGGACAGGTGTAGCAACAACCCTGAGCTTCTCTCATGCTCCTGCTGATATATTGGAATAAGTTTGTAGGCTTTTCTCCTAGAGTAAATTGCTTTTGTTACCTCTAGCCATGGAGCTGGTTTCTACACAAAATTATGCCTGGAAAACCTGACCGAGTTAATGCCCGTATTGCATATGCTCAGATTTTCTCTGTTGCTATCACTAGTTGAGCGCTGAAGATTATACTGGCCTGGAGAGGTCTTAGTTGAAAATGCCTGCAATTGAGGAAGATCTGACGATAAAAGGAGCATGTGGTCTTCTCAACAGATCTTTAGCAGGGGTGCAGCAGTGCGCATTTGTTCAAGATCATGGAATATCAGGCAATGATTCAACTCTGCTCATTTAATTGCTTCAAATAGTAGAAGATGTAATCTCTGATGCTCTTATCATAAACATAAATGCCTACAACCTGAGGAGCTGTCTGAGCAATTACTCTTAGTAATGAAGGATTTCTTTCTGAGATTCAGTGAAGTCGTGTCATGCTCAAGTACCCAAATCTCTGCTTTTCAAAAAGCTGATTCTGGATCAGATGATAGAGAGAGATCTTGGTCAGAGAACAAATTCTGATGTATGAAAGCTTATTTTACTTTACAGCGGAGCAAACTGTATCTTTTTTTGGTGTGAAATGAAGCTGGATTGAAGTTTCAGTTTCCTGGAAAAGCCTCACTTTCCCTCTGAGACTCTGAAAATGAGTGAAAATGTCATCATGGGCCTTGCCAAATCTACCATCAAAATATCATTAAAATCAATAACTTTCTGTGGAGCAACATCTTTTGACAGAAATTGCATGGTCAGAATTTCTCTGAGCAGAGCCATTCATTACTATTCCAGCCTGTGTATTTAGCTTTTTAGAGTTTTTGTGGTTTGAAGTTTTCCAAATGATTAAGTTCTTTTGTGAAGGAGCATAAATCAGCAATATACAGAACAAAAGAGGAGGGGAGAGAATGTGCGAATGGGTTGCTGAGAGCAATGAAAAAACATCTTAATTACAATCCAAATGGAAAAGCAATGCAAGGATATATTTTCCTCTTTCTTTAACTGTCTTAATCTGGGTTACCTTTCCCTTTTCTTTCATGCATGTGGTCTGATTTTTGGTTATAAACCACGCACAAGAGAACTTAATTTTAGCTTTTGTGAGTTATGGTGTTGCCTTTGATTTTCCTGCAGATGTTCTGCACAGCAAGAAGGGCTTGTTGGGTCTGTTGCATTCTGCCCACAGAACATTACTAACATGCAGCTGTGCAGGAACATCTGGATAGATTGACTTGAAAGCATTTTGAACATGTGCATGTGAATTTTTTTCTTTAGCTGTGTAGGCATGATGTGTAGTGTGTTCCATGGGCCACTGCTCCTCTGGTAAGCAGCGGAGGACTTTGATGTCACCTTGTTTCTGTCTTTTCTTTCTTTTTTCCTCTGCTGCATTTTTAAAAAAATATTTCTAGCCTCTTTTAGTAAGGCTGGAGCACACATGAGCTTTTATTTCTGGGATGGAGGAGTGGGGGGAGAAATGGGAGGTTGCTTATTCTCAGCTCAGGCATTGGGTGCCCTCTGACCAGCACGTGTAGGCTCACATAATCGATGCTTTACTGAAATGATACGCTGGAAGTCACATACATCCAGTGTATTATAGAAATGTCAGACACCTTCCTTGCTTTTTACACTGCCGCCTTCTTATTATTTAAATATCCCCTTCTATTCCTCAGCTCTTCCTCAGCCTTTCCCAATCTGACCTGTTCCCAGTTTTAGGATTATTTCAGACTTTCTAGGATTTTGAAGTTTCTAGGGTTTTTGCCACTCCAATCAGTTCAGTAATGTGACTCCTATGGTAACTTTATTAGAAACTGCAGTGGGTCTGCATGCTTTAACCCTGTCAAGTGGAGTTGATTTGGATGATAGATCCAGAATTTTGGGGGCCTATAATAACGTTTTTGGTGGGTTGCTTGGCACACTTGATGAAAACCGTCCTTCATGAGTTTCTCTACACTGATAATCGTCTTTGTTTTGAGGGGCTTCTTGGCATGGCTATGCTTCTTCAGGATCTGGCAGAGGCTATACCAGCAAGTAACTTTTTGGTTTTTTCTACTCTGGTGAAAAGCAGTTTGACTATTTCTGATAATCTTGAACGGACATCATCTAAACAGATCATGAATATTATCAACTTCTAATTGGGTTTGATCCAGCTGCTGCTAAGCTTGAGGGAAAGTTTCTTGCTGATGGGAGAATTGTGCCTCTTCTGCTGGAGCTGGTTTTTTGGTGTTTTTTTTCAGTTGCCCACTGAATTCTAGTTTAATGCTATGCTATTGTATAACTACTCATTTCCAGGTTTTTTGAGGTGGTTGTGGCTAATGGGAATCCTGAGGTTAGATTCCTGGCCATATTTCAATGTGGTATAACATCTTTTGCTTTTCTGTCTTCCCTTTTCTCATCTGTTTCCAGGTCTTTAATAATCTCCTAATTACAAAGCTTATAGTTGTGCTGGCTTGTGTGCTGGTAGGGAAATCTCATGGCTGAAAATTGGAAATCTCTAAAGGTTTCTCTTAAAGCACCTTTCAAGGTTTCTGGTTTTCATTGCTGTTGTATGGGTGCAAATCCAGAAGTGACTAAAGCCACTGGCTTCCTGTTTAATTGCATCCTAAGCCCTAAAATGGCTAATAACCTAATTAGGTAGGCAGAGAAGGAGCTGTCTTTAGCAAGGTTTACTGGTACACCTATGCAGCAGAGCAGATGACAATATGTTCACTCTGCTTGCAGTTTTATTTGGCCAGATGTGAGCCAGATGTGACCAAGTATAGCTGTCTTAGTAAGATGTGCTAGTAAGCCTTTTCTCTCAACTAATGCCAATTTATTTTGGCTAGACAGGGAATGGAGACTAAGGGAGCAGATGATGTGTGGGCTTACCTATCTGCACTCAATGGCAGGAGATTTCCTACCAATGGAGAGTCAAAGTTAGCTTTGTCAAGGGATGATATATAAAATGCAGCAGGCCATGACTAGCTTCAGGGAGGGCTGTATGTGAAGGTCGATCTTGGGCTTCTCTGTGGTTTTGCTGAAACCGTCAGTTTCCCCTGTTTTCCATACGTGTGTGTTTAGCAGTAATTGCTCTTTCCACTGGGTTTCAAGATCTGGGCACTGTATCTAGGGCTGTAAGAGAGCTTTATTATATATTATTATTCCCCTCTATGGATATGTTCTCTGGCTCCATCTACCTCACAAGTCCCCAGACATTGCCGTCCACTGGACAGGAGCACTGAGGAAGTTACATGAATGGGACAACTTCCTACTTTGCTCTTCCTGTTGCTTCCCTTTTATTTTTTTTTGTGTGCACCCAACAATGTTAAAAGCTTTATGGTAAATATCATCCTTGCAATGCATAGGAAGATACTATTGGTCCAGGATTTTGAATAGTGCAAATGTGAGAAATGCAGCCTCAAAAGCCAGTTTAGTCTTACCTTGAATGATCTACCTAAGTAATTGGAAAGAAAATATTTAATTCCTAAAGTTCAGACTGGTCCTTGGCAGTCTGATGTTTGCTGCCCACTAATATCACCATTAATTTACCATGTTGGTACTCACAGACTTGCACTCATGAAGTGACAGTTTTAATGAGCCAGAAGCATCACAGAAAAAACAACCTTCTTCATTTCCTTGTGACTTGCAGCTTACTTAGAGATAAAGGAGCTGTACTGAATTGGTGACCACTTAGATTTTCATCTAATGAGGGAAAACATCAGCAAGATAGATACTTATTTCCTTTGTTTACTAAAAGGACCAGGGAATTTAAGAAAGCTGAATGGGTGTTTTGCTATTGCTGTCAAGAAAATACTTTTCTTGCAATTTCAATCCTTTTTTCATACTAACAAAAAAAAATGCTGTCCAACCTTTATGAAATAAATTCTAAACTGTAGGAGAAATCTTAGAATAAATAAGCAGTTACTGACCTTGTTTTTTTGAAGGTAAGGCTGATGCTCCCTCACTAGCTTGGCTGACTTTCAGAGTGGTGGCAGCCACAGGTTGTTGTGGAATCTTATTTAATCATTGTTTCTTATGAATACTCATGTCTTAGTTTCCAAGCTATTTTATTTCCTTGTGGGCAGGCTGGTGAATACTGTTACATAAACAGGTATTAGGGTAGGGGCCTTTCCTTTCTTCATTGTTTGCAATGCAGTTGGTAAAGATGCTCTTTAGATTGAGGTCTTACCAGCACCTTGGGTAAGATGATGAACTGGATTATGGCCTTTGAGTTGGGCTAAACTCCGTCTTCTGTGAAATGTTCTCAGCTGCAAAAGGAGTGTCTTGTAAGCTCTTCTCGTGACAGCTGTAACTAGAGAAAATTTTGAGAATTCAGTAGTTCCTGAAGCTGCTCTGGATAATATAAAAACTGAAGGAATACATTTTTTCTTGGGTTTCCATCTTGGACCTACAACCAAACCCCAAAGGTTTTTGGATTTTTTTTTTGGATCCAGAGATTTGAATCAACACTCAGTTCTCTTGTGTGCTATCCTGGGGGGAGGGCTGATGTTGGTGCAAAGCTGTGGCTCACGACTAGTCTAATGCTTATTGTTCTTCGACAGTTGGTTATCAGTTACAGTGAAAGTTTATGTACATGGACAGGCCCTGGAGAGGCAGTTCTGTGTTAGCAAGGTTATTGTTTTGCAAATGTTAGTGTAAGATGAGCTTTATCTCTTTAAAGCAATTTGATTCTTGGCAGTCCAATCTATATAAATTATTTCCTTGAGCTCCTGTTGCAGGACAAAACACTGTTACCCACTCTGTACTCCTGTGCCTTTTTAGGCAAAGACACTTTTTAATAAAAAGTCCTAGGACAGCGTCTTTCTGTTTTATTAATGGAGCGGGGTTTAAATCCTGCTTGACCTGTGAAAATCTAAAGACAGTCTTACATGTGTTAGTAACATCCAGATTGGATTAGTGTAATTCTTTGTTTGTAGTTCTGCCAGCATCATCATTCAGAAATTACCGCTTCAAAACCCAGTAACGAGAATGATCTCTGGCGCTGCAGAAATAAGCAAGCTAAACAATCCAGACATCTCTCTTCAGAGGCTCCCAGCTCTAACAAAATTGGCTGGAACATCTGTTTTCTGTCTTAAACTCTTTAATGATTAGGTTCCTAATTGTTTGACTGGGTGTCTGTGTAAGCACAGACCCAGCCATTTTTGAGTTAATGCTGGACTTCTGGCACTAAAAAGCAATACTGAATAGATAAAATACAATCAATTTATATGAAGTGCTTTTTTAATAATGCCTTCTTTGCTGTGAATTTTCTGTGAGAATTTTTGTTAAATTGGTTTCTTGTTGGTTGGAACTAATATAGCTCCTCAGCTAATGGTATGTTGCAGATTTTAGGATTACTATTTTAAAGAGTTGCAGTCCTACTTCAGGATACCTTCTTAGACGTGTTTGGTGTGTACAGACTCAGTCATAGAGCGCATGGTTTGGTGTTCTTACGGAGACAGGACACATATGAACACTAAAGAGCATATCTATTTCTGTTCTGTTCATCGCTTTGTAGTTTGGGAAAGAACAAAAGCAAATGCTTAACTTTAACCACATGCTTTGCTAGAACATGAGAAAATGTTCAAATGTTTCCCTATGTACTTTCTGGAATTAGATTGTATCGAAGCTTTTATGCTCTTCCAAGCTAAATGGGGTTTCTGCATATTGTTTTGTGCAGCCCCCTCCTAATGGGACCTTGGTCCTCAGGAATGTTTTCTGTGCTTTCTCACAGCCCTTGCATCTCCGCAGGTGAAGACTGAGTCTAGAAAGTTCCTGTTATGAAAATGTGAAAAAATCACCCTCCAAGGAGAATATAGTAGCATGTGCTTCTGTTTTCTGCATCGGTTTCACCCACACAAACCGACTTTCTCTCTGTGACTTTTCCCTCCATGACTGTCTTTTTAAACAACTGATGCCAGAGGGTAGATCAAGAGTGAGATTGTGGGAAACTTTAGCATTTAGTTTCAATGGTACCCTCTCTGGTTTTGTTATCAATATAATTCTGTGCCTGTGTTGTACAATAAAGTGGGTCAGCGGAAGTTTTTAACCTTCCCAGATTTAAAGTCCTGGGTATTTGTTGTAAGCAACGCTAACATGCTTAGACAAGAGGCAACAGAGGTGCATGACATGGGGAGTTTCCAGCAGGTTATTAATTCCCTCTCCTTTGGGGTTTATCAAGCTGCTAGTATGGTGGCAGTTACTAGTATAAGTACGCTCCTACATTCCTATTTCCAAAATGCTATCACAGTGTTGAAACTGGAGGAGTATAAGGATTCCCGTGTACTGCTACTTTTAGTGTTGCTTCTGTACAATTCTTTTTTGAAGACAGGACTACCAAATACTCCTCCGTTGTAGATCAGTCTTCAACTGCCCACTTTTATCTCATTCGCAATTAGTACTTCTTTTTTTCTGTAACTTTTGTGTGTGGATCAGATAAGCGTTTTTGTCAAACGTATTTTTTAAAATAATTCTGATGTTCTAATAATGCATAAATGGTTTGCACAGGAAGGCAAGTAATAGATTATTGGGAATTTGGTTAGAGAAGACAAAAGGACATTTTATCAGCAGAGTGTGCTTCACCAATGCCATTCTTTCAGTATTATCATGCTTTTAATTCAGCATGCTTGATTGCTGCATAGAAAAACTAAGAATTTCCATAAGATGCTTATCCTTAATTTTTACTTACAGAAGAAGCTTTTTAAAGTGCTTGAAAGGTTTTGCCTTTAGGTGTGTTTGGAAATTTTAAATTAAATATTCTATGATTGGGAAGTGTGAATTCATGAAAATAGGAACTTGTTCACAGAATGGACCAACTTCAGCGAAACTTTCCTTGGTTTAGGTTTTGAGAGCTGAAGAGGGCGTGAGCCACCCCAAAAGTTCAGGAACACATTCATTTCAGGGAAGGGACTAGAGCCCTATCAACCTTAAATTATGATGGAGTAACAAGTACCTCAGCTAATTTACAGTAGTTCCCACATGTATGTTTGTAGTGTACAACAGATCTGAGACAATTTGAATTTGATTAACCCAAAGGTTGAAACTGTAGATATTTCTAATAAATGAATAGTTGTCTGTTTATGTGGTTTGGGGAAGATTGAAGACATAGACACAAGCAGGTTACAGAGCATACACCAGTCCACAGTAACTGCTTGTAACACGTGCCCTGGGACTGAGGTATGCATGAACAAATTTCATTAATGCAAATTCTACTGGACCAATTTCTGCTTTCCACAAGAGTTTCCTCCAAAGTACAATTTCCAGAAGAAACTCGGCACTTGACATCTGGTCTTGTATCCAGTGCAGGTGCCTGCGCTGCATGGACAGGTTGCTGATGTTCACACTTGAGTGAAAAGTTAAATACACGTCTCTGTTGCCAGTGTGGGACACACTGAGTGGATGAGATGCAAGAAATCAGGACTTAGGACAATCTTATAAGATCTTCTCTGAGATGGGAACTTGTTGAAGCACAAAATTGAGATAGATTTCCCATGGTGGTACAACATCATTCTGTCTCCCAGCACTGTGCATAAGCTACCATAAAGGGCAGAAAAGAGAGGTCAGAAAAAGCATGAGTGGCTGCGTATGGATGTGGTTTCCTCGCACATTTAGAGCTCTTTATTTTTCTGGCTGATTTTCTTTAAATATGTGATACACACTGCCAGCCTTTACTTAAAATTCTATTCCCCCAAATGATGTTAAAGTGTTGCAACAATTCAGCTGGGAAATGTAGAGGCCAATTTCTTTCCTTTTAAGGGTTGAGAACTCCTTATCTAATGTTTCTAACAGTTCATCTCTTAGGTTCTTGCTACTGCAGACTGTGCCTTTTATTTCAAGAGAAATTGCAACAGATTTAATGAAGGGAATGTTTTGAAACTAGTTTTCAGTATTCTTTTCCTAAAGGGATTAAACTGCTAATGTAAATGTTCGAAATAAAACAATACTCACACATATGATGAAATTTGAGATCCAGTCATTCTCTGGCATTCACACACTTGGAAAGAGTTGATGGAAATTAGTGTACTGTTCATGTGCCCCTGCCTTTTCTCTCAATTTGTCACACAATCGAGAGCATTGAGTAGAAATTCCATTGGATTTTTAACTGATTTAACAGGCTATAATGAACCTCAATTTGGGGGATGTGGTGGGGTCATACTGTAGACCTGCATCAAGGTACAGATTTGAATGACAGCATATATTTTCATGGCATTGTGTTCTAGAAACACATGTTAAAAGAAGCATTTCTGCAAGTGAGGGAGGAAAGGGAATGGAATTTTCCTCTTTGATTATGGGGTGCAGACACCATAGATTTTCTTCCCATTAAAAGTTTGAATTTATCAAAGTAAGGGAAAAGAAAAACCATACTCCTGGCTAGAGTCAGACTACCCATCTTTTTGGTAGGGAAAAAGCATTTTATTTTCAGAACTAAAATGTTGGCTGAAATATTTAATATAGCACTGGATTTTGTTTCTTGTTTTTGATGTTTGAAAGGGAGTTCTCTCCCACAAAAACTGCATGGGTATCTGACAGGAACTGGTAGGGAGGCTTGTTAGTCTTCAGTAGCCTATCATTTTTGAATGAATAAACATGTTAAGGGGTGTGATATCTAGCGAACCAACCAGGAAAAGTCTAGGGTTTTGTGATTTAGAATACAAAACTGAATTAAAACAGAGATGGTATGGAAAGAAGTTGATGATGAAAAGGCTGGTTGTTGTTATAGACCCTGAGGGCAGTTCACAAAAATTATTTGCGAAATGTTTGTACCGATGAGAAAAGCACCTAAAAGAAGCCTTGGAAGATTGATCATGAGGGATTTGAATCACTCCAGTATTGATTGGAATAATAACCATGCAAAATCCAAGGAAGGCAGGCTTTTAGAGCTACTCTAGTGTAGTACTGCTTTCATAATGCAATTTGTTGAATGGTCAATATAGCCAGAGGATATTTTGGACCTAATCCTTGAAAATGAATCAAGTGCTTTATGATTTAATAAGGCTGGAAAATGGGTACTACTTGTATTTGAGTAAAACCTTCTAGTGCTATCATCCAATTTGAAATACTTGTTAAGAGAGAGCACTAGATGAAGCAACACGAAAGTGACTTTGAGAGACTGTAAAATGCCCTGAGGTATTTTGATTAGAATTCATCAGTTTACAGCACAAGAGCGGGATGGCAGTCGGGGGTACGCAGCTGACGTTCAATCCCAATCGCACTAAATAAGTCTGTGGGCAAAGAGGCAGCAGCTACCATTGTGGGAAAACGGCTCAAGGCAGGATGTAAGCAACAAGTGTGCAGCTTTCAACATACAGCTGACTATATAAACAGATCTGTTTTAAGGGTAACTGTGAGTAAATACGAATGATGAACGTAGAGAGTCATGCGGTACATTCTAACCTGAGGTCAAGGGTTTTCCAAACATACTGACAGTGACCTGTAGGTATGCAGAGAGCTGGATCCCTGGGGAGCTGGGGACAGAGCTGAAGATGGAGAATGAAGAAAGAGCTGATGCTTGTTTTAGTTGAAAAAGCAAAATAAAACTTGCTTATTTGTTATTATCTTCAGAGAGAAAGAAGAGAAGAAACGTGGCTTTGTCAAGGAGAGGGGTAAATTTGCTAAAATTTGAAGGGGCAAGCTAAGACAAGTAAACAGACCAAGTAGCAGGGAACAGGCTCATCAAAAATTAAATACTGTTCAGAGCTGGGGAGAAGGGAGGAGAAATCTCTCAGCATTAAAGGAAGAAAAGGCAACAGATGAAGCCTTTAGCTGAGTTGAGTTACTATGCTTGTATTTTCTAAAGTTTGAGAAGACATTGAAATTAAAGGTCATAAAAAAATTGAAATAAAAATAATTTGAAATTAAATGTCATACAAAAAAGACATTGAATTTAAACATCATACAGAAATTCATTTTTGTCCTGTGTGAGGAGCAGGGTATATTGCAACAATTCCTGATGAAAGAATTTAATATTTTTCCCTTGGAAAGTTCCTGAGCCTTTGTTCATATTGGCTAAAGAGTCTGTGTGTACCTCTGTGTTTGTAGGGGCAAAGCTGTGTCCTGCCTTTCTGCTTCTCTCTTGCATGATTCAGTGTGTGACTGCTTATTCCTATGTGTGCAGCCCCATGGCCCAAGCAGCCTGGCTCCTGGTCTAAGAGGATTTGTAATCCTGTGCGTGAATGTACAGCAAACAGCAACCACCAGAGATCACCTTGTTTAACGAATATTATGTAGTAAGTGAAAGCAATGCCATGCGCTGTGGTGAGAGGGAAGAAGGACCACCCTGTAATGTGGAGTCACAGGTAGTCTGAAATTGAGGTTAGGCCTATCTATCTTCTGTTTAGACTTCAATAAACCAGAAATTTCATGGATGTTATGGCTTAGTCTATGAAAACTAATCTGATTGTAACATCTTTGAAGAAATGATGTTTTCTTTTTAATGCCTGTCAAGCTTTTCTCAGTCCTTCAGCATGATTAAAATAGACAGGATTTCTAGGCAGGTGAAATCCTGCTTGTGTTAGCTATCAAGACCGTAAAACAAACCAACCCCAGAACACTTTTGATGCGCTCAGTACCAAACAGCGTTTCGGTAGCAATGAGAGATAACTGATTGGTTACACCAGTAAGAGTCTCCCTGATGGCACCTGTTACCCACACCCACTTCTGTGCTCAGCAGACATTGGCACAGAGGGAAAAAAACCCCGCTTTGAAATTTCAAACTTAATGCTTTTGTTTCGGGCCGGAAGGTAATGCTCCCAGCACCCACCCTGCTACTTCCTGCTACTTCTGAAATTCTTAAAAGTTTTTCCATTTCAGTGTCCCTTGGAACCGCTTAGTTTGCTTGCACTAACCCTTTATATTTTGTGTACACATTAGAGAAGTGCTATCTTTTATTTGTTGAACATGAAAGGCTGGTTACATAAACTATGTTTTTCCATCAGATCTCATGACTGCTGCCTGATTTTTATCTCAGGCTAGTGGAAAAATGTGGTTTCTTGGGTAATTGAGCAGACTAGGGAGTATATATTGCAGGGAACAGTCATGCTGTACTGACCAGGAATAGTATTTGGTGGGCCGGCTACAGAAAACTCCCTGAGGGCATCAGCCTAGTTTATGATTGTAGTTAAAAATAAGATAATAGGCAAACTGGGCCTCCATGAATTGATGTAAGTATCCAGAATATGGCTAAAAATGTGATCATTTCTGTACCAAGTACAATTTCTCTATGTTTCTATATATCATCATCAGATTGGATCATGTTTTGCTGTGAAAAGATGCAATGATTTTTGAGAGAGGATGACAAAGTAGTAATTAGCATGATACCTAGTCTTGACTGTCTTTTGAGGGTAGGTTACACTATGGATTTGGTTTATTTTTATTAACTATGGCAGGAATTTGCTTGGGTTTTTTTATTTTCTTATTGCATAACATTTGCTGTAATTTGCTGTTTAAATGACAGCTGACACAGCTAATTAATTCTTAGCTGTTTTAGTAAGATAACTAACTTGTTTTCAAGCACCCTTTCCTATGCAACTGTGTTCACCAGGAATGAAAACGGCATTTGATGTTATTCAGGAAGGTCGTCTTTGCAGTTGCAAAAAAGCAAGCACTACTGATCAGTTAATCAAAAAGATACCATAATGATCTCAAGAAACTGAAGCACGTGGAGACCTCACGCGTGTCTTAATAATGAAAAATCACAGAGTGTTAAAGCAAAGCTCTGGTCCTGCAAGTATTAGTATTTTGACAGCACCCTATACTTATGCCAAGCCCTGTCAGCTTCAGCTGTAGGAGTGCAGCGGTCCAGCAATGTGCTTATAAAGAGTCAGAGTGCATATAAACAGAGAATAATAGATATGTCAGGCTGGAAAGGACTTTGAGAAGCAGCTGAGTCTAATGCTCTGCACTGACACAGTATGGATCTCCCTCTGCAGCTGTTAAAAACCTTCAGGCATGTGTAGGGACAGTATAGGAGCCTATGTGACCTCCCTTGGCTGCCTTATTCTGGTGTGTCACCAGCTTTAGTGGAAGACAGTTTTTCCTACACCTCAGACTGAATCTTTTAGATGCAATTAAGCTGCTGCTTCTTGTTTTCCCTAGTAAACACATGAGATAATTGAATAATTGACCCCCCCCCTTTTTTTTTTTTAAATTTATTTGTTCCCGGAAGGCTTGGGAAAAGGTTTGAGTTTGGTTAAAGGGCACGGATGAAATATGTCAGAGACAAAAGCAGTGAAAGTAACTTGGTGACTGGAATTATTTTTCATTCCATAGTTGAAAATAGATGTTTTGTCATGGTATTCTTAATGCTAGCAGTCCATTTCCCTAATGGAGCAAAGTAAAGTGGTCAGCTTGCACACAATTTTGTAATTACATATGGGAGTATTATGTTGACAAACAAGAACTTATTGCTCCACCAGCATTTTGAAGTACCATCTACTCCTTCACAATGAAGCATTTATAAAAGAGACTGTACTTCCAGAGCATTTCATTTTTGCATGACTAATTGCATGTTATAAGTTACGATGGCAATTTGTTTCTCTTGAAAGATGCTGCCCACATCTCTCACCCCATATATTGATTTGTCTGGAGACAGTTAATGAAAAGAGACCATGTGAGAGACAGTTTTATTCCAAAGATCATCTGCAGACATGGTGATAATAATGTAAATAATTGCAAGGCAGTTTAAAAAAAAAATCCACCAAAACAGAAAAAGCAAACAAACCCTGTTTTGTCAAAAGACAACCTGATAAACATACTTCAGACTCTGCCCTGGCTTCTTCCAGGGCAGCTCTTTGCAGGGAAATGTGTTTGCCAATAAAACTATGTTGATTCTTTTGAGGGTCTTATGAGTAATGATTTCTAAAACACTGCTTCCCAGCACCTGGGAACAATGTTCATGAGAAGGACCATCTGTAGCTGCCTTATTCCATGTACTGTCTCCCTAAATATCTGCCAGGGAGACAATGCATACATAGATTTTTTGGCCTGTCCCAGCATTGCCTCTATAAGATCTTTTGGTCTTCATAGCGTAAACTAATTATGCCCAAACTTCCCTAGCTGCCAGATAGTCACTTAAATGGGATTCATGCATAACAAGAGCTACATAGTTTTTTTACCATTGAATGACTGGAAAACATTAAACTGAACTCATGATGGGTAGTATATAATCAAAAATGTATTTCTGGAGTTTTCAGAGAAATAATCTAGCCTACCAAAATTAATCAGCTCTTCAGAGTTTCAAGGCTGTTTTTCTTAATAGTAATTGGCCACTTGAACTCTCACAAATGTCTTGATAATACAGTCTCACAGAAGAGCAATCGCTGTTTTATAACTGCACACACTCCTTTCTGAATGATTCCTCTATCTCTTCTTAATTTTGTTCCTCTTCTGTTAGGTTCTGACCTTAGCATTTGGTGTATTTTCCCTGTTATAAACATGAACCCCCTTTTTAATTTGATTTGAAGAAGCAATGTGTGATTGACTGGACATGCTACTTCATTATTGCAGAGTTGACTAGCCCTCTCAGAAACGTATACAAGGATATATCAGCCAAGAAGCAACATTTTTACGCAAATAAAGACAATGTAAAAATCTGATTGAAAATTTCATTCCTGTAACAGTGTCCTATGGGTTAGTGTTAGTTTTATTGACTGTTTAATCACAATAGAAAAAGGATTTGCACATCTAATTTCTCAAGAACTCTAGCTGACAAGGCCAGTATATATTTTTCTAATGTATTTTCTGATATATTTTTCCCATCTGGGCACAGCAGGGTGGTTTCTAAGTGATCTACTGGAGGAGCACATACTGTATTAAGATGTGATGTAGCAAAAAGTGTGGAATATCCCTTTTAAGACCATGTTTTAAGAAAGAGGTCACAAAACAGGAGGTGAGAAGGGTCCATGGGAATCAAAACAAAGGGAAAGAAAACATGCCTGATGAAGGAAGGCTGAATAATTTTCTTTCATTTCTCTAAGAATGAGGCTGAGATGAACTTTAACATGCCATGGTATGCTTTCTTAGGCTCTCTAGTTGGCCAAGGTATGTGGGTGGGTGAAGTGAAATGTAAGAAATAGTAAGTGTCAAATAAATATTGCATATAAGATGCCTCCCACCCTCAAGAAAAAATAGTTGGCCTCTTCTCTCTACTTTATTCTCTACCTCTACTCTGCTTTTATATCTCTGTACCCTAGCTCTGCTCGGCTCTCGTGAGACCCCACCTGGACTACTGCATTCAGTTCTGGGGCCCCCAACAAAAGGAGGACATGGTCCTGTTGGAGCAGGTCCAGAGGAGGCCACAAAGATGATCAGAGGGCTGGAGCACCTCTCCTATGAAGACAGGCTGAGAGAGTTGGGGTTGTTCAGCTGGAGAAGAGAAGGCTTCGGGGAGACCTTATCGCAGACTTGCAGGACCTGAAGTACCTACAAGAAAGATGGCGAGGGACTTTTTACAAGGTAGTGATAGGACAAGGGGTAGTGGCTTTAAATTGAAAGAGGGTAGATTTATATTAGATATCAGGAAAAAGCTCTTCACTATGAGGATGGTGAGGCAATGGAACAGGTTGCCCAGAGAAGCTGTGGATGCCCCATCCCTGGGGGTGTTCAAGGCCAGGTTGGATGGGGCTTTTGAGCAGCCTGGCCTAGTGGAAGGTGTCCCTGCCCAGGGCATGTAGGATTGGAACTAGGTGATCTTTAAGGTCCCTTCCAACCCAAACTATTCTATGATTCACTGATGTGAATTAGCACAATCCATCAAAGTAAATGGCTTTTGACTTTTGGTTGAGATTTTGTTTCTGAGTTTGCTCTGAGAAATGCCTTTTACCTCTTCAGTGTTTTGTCCTGAAACTTCATTTTGAACTCCTACCTGGATGTCACAGCTGGGGTAAAGCCCTTGTGCTGGTCATTGCACCTGTATAGTGAAACAGGTGTCCCAAAGATGATTCCAAAGACATTAGAAAGAAACTCAGGGCAGATGAGGAAATTGAGTGATGTATCAGGTCAGTGAGAGAAGGAACCTAAATGTGGGTTTCCTCATTTTTGGCTTTTGGAGATCATGGTGATTTTCAAACCAAAGGTTAATTTGGCATACAAATGCATGTATTTTATATCAGGGGTCAAGATTGCTGTCATCTTGGTTATGTGTTCAGAGTGAAGAAAACGCCAAAGTATGGAGGGTCTGCTCTTGGTAGCACTGGTATAGGCTTCAGTCATAAGTGAGCTTAATGACTGTAAATGGTTTTCGTCTGAATTTACCTTTACAGTACACAGTATTAATTTATTTCTTTAGCTTGCTCTTTAGTTTTTATAAACTATAAAACAATGTGAAAATCACAAGCTGAGAGTTGATTGGATTAATGCATCAAAATGTGAACTCTTGATCTTAGTCATTAATGGAAGCGTTAAATGTGAAAGAGAAAAAAGGCGATGCCTAAAAAAATGAGTCTGTTGGAAGAGACTGGAAAAAGCAGCCATTTAAAGAGCTTTCCATGAGCATCAGGGAATATGGTGATTCTCATAGGAGCTGATAGTAAGAAAGAACCAAAGATATGCCTGGAGCCATATTATGGTTATCTAGCCTTGTAAGGATTTGCATTTATTTTGCAAGCAGACGATGGGTCTTTTCTATTGAGTTCTAACAGAAAACTCAGAAGAGATTCAGTGTTAAATATTTTAGGATGATTGTCAGAATTTAGAGCTTTGTTTTCAGAGCTACCATGTGTTGTTCAGTTGAAGATGAATTGTTTTACTACTTGAACTCTGAGTTGTGCCTTGCTCTTGAAATCAGGATTTTTTTACCATTCTGGTTTTAACTACTGAAAAGACCAATCTGAACCTCATAGGTTTGAGTGAGTATTTGATTCTTTTCTGAGTAAAAAGTTACCTAAAAGCTGAGTTACTTATGAAATAGAAATTAATTCTGGGAAAACAAAGCACGCTGTGTTTTGTGGAATGGAGAGGGAGGAAGGGAGAATTGTGTGCTCTTCAGTGACCTTCAGTACATCAAATTCAAATGTTTCCGACACTGTTTATAATTCTATATTGGCATCTGTTTAGAGGGAAAGAAACATAAAGGAATTGCTGTACTGGATTAGATTAATTGCCCATTTAGTCCAATATCCTGTTTTCAATATTGGACAGTACCAGATGGATTGAAAATACATGAGAAATCTCACAGTGCAACGTGCCTAGCTTCTGTCAGTTAATAGGTTAAGCCTTGGAACATGAAGCTTTGTATTTATTATCAGTCTTAAAAAAAAAAAAAAACCCAACATGCTTGATGTGAATGTTTTCTCCAGGCTCTTGTCTTAAAGAGGGAAGCAGACTGCAGTAATAGATTTATTCCCTTCAGACCGGGAGGCTGTTTTTTTGCTGAGAGTGTGTGGCTCCCAGCTCCCCTGTGGGAAGGCAGAACCCTTTCCCTTTCCTGGTGACCATCACAGCGGTGTGGTCGCATCCCTACAGAGCTCCTGCTGATTGTCTCAGTTCTGCGGTCGGTATTTAGGTCCCATAATGGATGACACATAAAACCCCAAGGCAGATAGAGAGGATATGTTATTTGTAATACCTGTGCATTGGCTGAAATCTGGAATTTTGACTAATTTATCTGATGAATAGCAATGCTGGAGTTTCTAGTAAAAAGCAAAACAAAGCTCCTAAAATGTGTGTGTGTCACATTTAACTAGAAGAGGAGCATAGCTGAGTCTCCACTTGTGTGGTGCTGAGTACCCAAAATAAGCACAAATACTGAGGACTGAAGAACCTTGAATGGGTGGCCTCAGAGGTTTTTTTTGTTCCATCTACGTTAGCCGAGCTCTGCTTCTGACCTTCTCCAGTTAAACTGGATGTGTTACCTACCCATCACATCCACCCTTGGCGTACAAAGCTCACTTTCACACTTGCTTTGCAGCAGAATTGGACACATTGACCTCAGTAGTGTGATCTTTTCAAGGCCAATATAACTACAGTGAGCTTTTAAGGGACACTTGAGAATTGTTCAGTGAAGACAAAAAGCAAACTGAGTCCCATAGAAAAGGTTTTTCTTATTACATGGAAGCTGTGGGTTAAAAAGCTAACTTTAATTTACCTTTTGTTTTTTCAACCCACAGCTTCCATGTAATAAGAAAAAAGCTAACTTTAATTTACCTTTTGTTTTTTCAAGGTCTCTTAGCGCTTCACTTAAATTCACATACAATACATTAGATTTTTATGGTAGCAATATTTATAGTTCAAATTATTAACATCCCTATATCAGACACAGTACCTAATTAAGGCTGAGCAATGTCTTCTTTGGGGCCAGATGGACCAGAAATTCTAGCAGGATGTGGTTGTGCCAGGGCAGGAGCAGAAGGGGAGGAGTTTGCTGCTTCTGCAGTTTGTGGGGCAATTCACTGCTATGTCTTAGTCCTTCTGTGGTCGACGTTAAGGCCAATTCAGATGAGAGCTGCAGATAGAACTTCTTCATTCTTTGTGGGCGCTCCTGAGGAGAACACCCTGTTTTCTGTCATCTAGAAAAGCCTAGTGAAGAGCCATGTGCCTTACTTCTGGTTATCTTTACCATGCTGCAGAAGGAAGCCCTGTGTGCTATTGTCAGGAGAATGAATTATGGAGGACTTTGCATGAGTAGACATGGGAAGAGCTGTTTCATATAGAAGTGCTAAATAAATTGCAGTAATTCCAAAATGTAAGAAGTAAGTATCATCCAAAATGGAAAGCAGTAGATACAAGCTAGTTATAAAAGAGAAATAATCAGTGAGTTAAATTTCTGTAGATAATCTGCCATTGTAATACTAACAAAGGCAACGCAAAAGCACAAAGGGTATAAAAAAGAAAAAAAAGCAGATGTGTTAGGGTTTGAACAGATTAAAAGAATTAAATCGTTCCACGGGATTAACTATATGTGTTCAAGAATTAGTATGTCTTAAGGTGAGAGTCAGTTGAATAACAGCATTTATTTATTTCATGGAGCATCCAGAACATGCTTACAATGTGGCGCTAGAAAGCTCTTTCAGATAGGCCCAGATGACAAGCAACTGCAAATCAATGCTAAAAAGTTGGAGGTTCTTACTACAGAGTCAAAGGTAGTGATCCCCATATTCAGGTTTTCCTGAGACATGCCATAAGGAAAGACTTCTGCTCCCTTTTGTTTTGACAAGTGTTAACAGCTTTGAAATGCAGCAGAAGAAAAGCCGCCTAGCTGTAGAAGTTGCTTGCCCTTGTTACAGGAACCGTTGCTGAGGTTTGGTTAGGATTCGTTATGTGTAAAATACACAAGTGCTGTTTCTTCCCTATGTGTTCAGGAGAATGATGGTGACATTGCAAGATGTCCTGCAGGGTATCCTTTGCCCCGCATGGCATACCAGGAGAGCAGTGTGCCTACAGACACCCTGCAGAATGGCTGTAGCAGAAACTGTAGTGGGAACAACTGGGAGATGCCAAAACAGCCATATTATGGAAAGCAGTTGAGACAGGTAAACCGAGTTGACCTGTCAGGGATTCCCTGTCTTTTTCCATCCTCATAGCCTGGCATCTAATCTCTGCTGTCCAGCCAGGTGACTTTGTTAAACCTGTTAGGTGGCAGCCCAGGTCATTTTCCCATAGAGATCGCATCTTCTCCTGGCAATCAGTGTGACTTGTCCTGTGACTCAAGCAAAAGAAGTTTCTGCTAGTGCATTTAGGGCAAATGCCTTACAGCTGGAGAAGTGTTGTTAAGAATTGCTTTTTTAAAGGAAATAGCTAAAAAGCAAAGACTATAACATGATTGTGATGTGCTGTTTTAAGGCATGCAGGCAGCTGCTAGATAGAATAACCCAAGTGTGTAATAACCAAGTTTCATCACCAATTCTCTGGTGATTGCTGATATGTCAGAGAGATTCTCTGTCTTGTTCTGATGAGGGCCAAAACCATTTTTTGCAATGCCTGTAGGACTGTGGCTGTTCCTGGCATGAAAGTAAGGGCAGGTTATTGGTTTAGCTGGTTGGTACATAGCATTAAAAGAAAAAAAAAAAACAACAGGTGAAGGCAAAACAAATTCACAGGACCTTTTTAATTTTGCTTTGTGATAAAACTCAGTCTTAAAGGGAGTATTCTTGTGGCTTTGCTTAATAAGGTTTGTGAGACTATATCTGTCTGGACATGAGTACATACTATAGTCTTTGGAAGGTGTGCCAAGAAAGACTGACGGTAATGTACTGGAGGCATGCTACAGGCATACGGAGAAATACCTCTGAAGCATCACCAGAATGATGGGCTGTTTCTCAGGTGTTAGCTGAGCAGATTTAATAGTTGCTTTTATATATTGTTATTCTGAAGCCGAGTATGGATTCAGTTATTATTAATTGTAGTATTCCCCAGCTGCTGATTTGACTTCTCTGCTGTGTCACCCATTGCTAATGGAACCTACTTGTACTGGGATAACTGAGTCATGACTAAGAAATAAGAACAGGTGTCACAAGCCTTAAGTTAAACCTAATCTTGCAGAACACTGAAGACTATTCCAAATGTCATCCTGAAATACATGAGCTAGAAAGCAGAGGCATTACGCCAGATTAGATAGTGGTGTCCAGATAAATTCAAGTGATCTCTAGCAGTGAAAAATGAAATGTGCCCACTGAAACTTCTGAAAATATATTCCTAACTATGTTCTTACATTCTGTAACCATGGATTGAACAATGAATCCAACAAAATTATTCAAAATTCAGGCTTGCCAGCTCCTTTTTTTTTCTTCCTATCTGCAAGGAGTTACATGTTAACTGATTGAACTTCTCTTTTTCTGTTCATGAACAAGTGCCACAGGAGCCATAATTATTCAAGTACGATTTGACAGTATGTTTGTGTAGAACTGTTGCATCTTTTTTTTTTTTTTCTGGAGTGTACTGCATTATTCCTTCTTTGGGTAGCAGAAAATGGCTTCTTTTGATTAGGCAGATCAAATGTCTGCTGAGACCATATGAACATAATGCTGACTGCAGGCAGGATTTACCTTGGGAGCTAAGAGGATGAAACACCCCTACTGCTACTAATTGGCATAGCCTACCCACTCTGGGCTATATGAAATGATATTCACCACATGGCTCTGTAGTCCTTGCCCTTCAGATTGGGGCTGTTCCCAGCCTTGTCTACGGGAGGCTCTTGGGGCAAATGTGTGCATTTATAATTCTTGTTCTATGGCTGCTCTGTAATAACCTGTGCTTGGGAGAACACTATTGTCAGTAAAGGTTGTAGAGGCAGAACACTTTAAGAAAGCAGACAAAGAAGGGCTATGAGAATGGTCAAAGCAAAATTAACTGAGAAAAGCTAAAATCTCATCAGAAATGATTGGAGTTTGAAAGGCGGTGTGGAACACACATAGCAAAAACCTCTCTGGATGCTGGGTTTTCGGTATCTTCAGTCTCCTGCTTCAGCATCGCGATATCTAGTGACGGGGGCTGATTTCATTTCAATCACCACTGCTTTTGTGCACTGGGGATAGTATGTGTCATTGTAGCTATAAGAAATTATTTCTACCAGGACAGAAATAATGGTTTACAGTACATCAACTTGGTTTCAGGATCACACAAGACATAATTTACATGAGCTCTCATGACAGATAGAAAATTAACTGGGTGCTGCTATACTCATGGAAGCTGAGACCAGACTGGAATATTTTTTTAGTGTGAAAAGGCTTTGTTTAAAGGTTTATGTGATTTCTAGGGTTTCTTTGCAGCTTAGAGCTCATATTTATTTCAAGAAGTATTTTATAACTGGTCCATTTGATTAATTAAAAAAGTGTCTCAGATCCTCCTGTAAAGATTAATCCTTGGCTAGCTCCAAGGGCAATTACAGTACACAGTGTTTTAGAAAGGTCTCAGACTGCCCCAGCACCTCAGCCACCATGCAGAGAGATATGACAGAATTAGATGCTTATACAAGTGTGAACTGACTTTTTATTTCTGGCTGTTTCAGTAAAAGCTGTGGATCTGGTAAGAAGTTTTCGGCAAGACTCTGTAACAGGCTAATGTTGGTTTTTAACTGAAAGTTATTACAAATTAACCCAACCATGAAAGGAGATGGCAGTGAGTGACAAGTTCATATGAAAAGTTTCTTTGAAAGTCCAGAGTTACGTATGTTCAAAAGCACTGAATCATAAAGAAAGAATTGGTAGTTGCACAACATGAGCCTCAACAGAAGCCTGCTGAAGTCAGGTTTTAGTAAACTACATGTGGTTTTGACTAGGGGGATCTCAAGTCGCAGGAAACCGCACTTCTGGTGCTGCCTTCTGAAAATAGTGTAGAGAAACCGGGTTTGAAGAGTGCACAAGCAAAGATTCTGGGATGGTCACCTAGGAGAGAAGATTTAAAGACCCAATATATTTTGAGGGGCAAGGTTCATGTGGGGAAGCACATACCTGTGTATGGAGGCCTGAGTGTTTTCAGGAGGAGGAAAAACCCTTCACTGTAGCACAGGGGAGTTTCCTGTAACCTTGGTATAATGGAAGAAAAAGAAAACTGAAGCAAATAGCAAGAAAAAGGCTTCACAGTGAGAGAGATCAGAAACTATCCCACAGCGTTCAGGAGAAACACCAGTATCCTCATCCCAGGGGATATTTTAAACCCCAAAGCTGTTGGAATCCACAGCGGAGAAGGTTGCTGCTCTGACACAGAGCAAGGAACTGAATAAATGCCTTTTATTTATCCTGCTTAGAAAAAAAAAGCTGGATTTCTGCATCCCAAGCTGATAGCACAAAGCCAGAGGACCTGGGAAAACACTGTCAGTGAATAAATTTGATTGGCACTTTGAGATTTGCTTGGTGTGAAAACTAATGATATCACATTTTAAGAGGAGATGTTTTAGAAAGGAACTCTTCCCATAGAAAAGCTCTTTAGATAGAGATATGGATCTGCTTCATTTTTGAAGAATGTTTCCAAGACTGACAATTTGGACGTGTTGTGGCTCTGACTGCTGGAAATTCTATCTATTGTTGGAGCACCATAGCGCTGGACATAAGGTCACAGCAAAATCAGATTCAGTCTTAGCACTGTCACTTATTATAAACCTCAGGACCAGATGAGGTTCAAATGCTATTTCAGTGAACCTAGAGTATGGCTTCCAGTAAACTTATTATTTGTAGTCTATTAGCAGTTCAATGAGAGTGGAAGCGTAGCACAAAATGTGATACTTGAAAACCTTATTAGAGAACCAGTTTTGTAATTCATGGTGAGAAATGCATTTGTTCAAAAAGCGAGGAACTATTTTTAGCACCTGCACAAAATTCAAAAGGAAAAGAGATTGATACAGCGAGTGCAATTAAACAATCAAATCTAGGGCTTAATTAAATTGTTCAGTTATAAGATGCCATGCTTCCTAAAATCTCAGAAATAATTATCGATCATCAAATACTCTGCCACTTCTGGGTTTGTCATCAGCTGAAACCGGTGAATTATTCATGGATTTCAATTTAATACGGTAAATGCTCTTTCTGGTGATCAGTATCTGTGTCAAATGTCTAAATGTAAGTTGTTTTATTTCTTGTTGTCTCAGTACAAGCCCTGGCTTGCTCACACTGCATGCTTGTCACTCCAGAGTAGGACAAGTCCTGCAGTCTTTTCCCAGAAAAAATACACAATAGCTCCGCTGGAAGGTAGTGCATAAGAAAAAATGGTTTTAGGGTATAGAATTTATGGGGTAAGGTGTTTTTTTTACTTTAAGAAGCTAAACAAATGGGAAAAATCCTTCACAATCAAGTTTACTTAGACAAGAAAAGCCGACAATGACTGTTTTAATTTACCACAATATTTGTACATTTTACATTAGAGTTGTGCAAACAGGAGAGATTTAATCCTGTTTGTAAGCGTATCTTCATAAATGCATTATGAAGCCTTCCAGAAAGAATAAAATCAGCTGAAAGTATACAGCCCTTGGTAGGCATATCAAATTTATTACTTCTATACCATTCAGTGAATATTTATAATCAGCACACATGTGCTGGTAAGAGCATTTTAGCAAATTTTACATTTAAAGACTTTTATTCTTCCTTGTGTCAATTGCGAGTTTTATGTCTGAGCCAACACATGTGAGTATATTTGTGTCTATACATACATAAGGAATGAACTGCCAGTCAGAGAATGAGCAGGTTATTGGGTCAAAACCTAACTTTATCAACTATTTTCAAATTTACTTGGAGGATTTTTCTATCAGTGCTTGGAATCAATGGGATTGATTAAGGTGGGATCTTCTCACATGCAATGAATTCCACAGCAGTTTCCATGGTGGTGTAAAGCACAGTTTATTTTAGCTATAGGATATTAAAATTTGCAAAGCAACAATGCTGAGATGGAGAAGGGGCCCTTTTTTTTTTTCCTTTCACTGTTTTCCCTAGTGCTGCGATACTTCTGTGAATGATGTAACTCCTATAAAACTAAACTTCAGGGACAATATTCTTGTTAAGCAAGCCCTTTGATTTCTGGGAAGACGGATGAGGGTTTTGGCATGTCGATGCAGCCTGCAGTTACTTTACGTGGATGTTGAATTTGCGAAATTCCATCCATCTAGGGACTGTAATTATCCCTTAGAAGCTCGCTCTCTTCTCCCTGTGAGGTTTGAATGGGTTCAGACATAGGTGGGATACGTGAACCATTCCAAAACTGTTATTTTGAAGTGAAAGAGGGCTGTCAGGAAAACATGAAAGATGTTGCTATCTTCCCTGACTCCTCTGGGTCTCTATAGACTATTACAGAACTGAAGTAAGGAGATGAAATGTAGGCATGAGGCTTACATCTAGGACTCCAAAACAAAGAATTGGGGTCTGGGCTGAGTGACAGGTTGTTGCTCTATTTCTGTCAAGGAGATTGATGAGGAGGTATCTTTCTCCTTTGATTGTACAGTCAGTTTTCATAGTTGCTTCCCACCACCTTCTCCAGATAGTTGCCTGCCTGTTGTCTACCCAGCTGATGTATCTGTTGTCAGTCAAAAGGTTGGATAGAAGATCTGTGAGGGATTGGGTTGAAAACACCACTACTGAGAAACACCTTATTTTTGTCCAAATCTGTGAATGGCAATATTGCCCCTTGCACAACAGAGCCACTCTGATACTGCTGTCACAGACCTCCCGCAGCTGCTAGGATGGGGTACAGATGGCTTTCTTCACTGTAATCTCTGCAGAAATTTCACTTTTTTGGTCTACTGCATACGCGCTTGATGTCTTTCCAGATACACCACGTCTATGAATGTTGAGGGGATGGGAAACTCACATCACTGTTGTGTGAGGAAGCCAGAGCAGAAGGTAACAAAGCCAGCATTTGCTGCTACACCATTAATGTGGAGGATAAAATACAGCTTTGGGAGATCACATGCCTGTCATTATATCCTGGAATTTCTGTGATATGCTGGCAAAGCAAGGTTTCTATGGGTATATCCTTCCTGCTGTTCTAAACTTCAGTTACTGCCATGTTCTTGTGGAATTTTGTATTTGGAATAGTGAGTGATAGAGCTTAACTCTCTTCTCAAAATAGAAAAACATATCTTAAAAAAAAAAAAAGCATTCCGTTGCTTTTTTTGCTTTGGGTTGAAAACCCTTGTGTTGTGATTTAACCTGGCAGGGCAGCTAAACACCACACAGCTGTTCTCTCACTCCCCCCAGGTGGGATGGGGGACAGAATAAGAAAAAATACAACCAAAACCAAGGTAGAACTTGTGACTTGAGATAAGGACAATTTAACAGGGCAGAAAAGAAAGGGGAAACAAAAATAATAATAAAAGAATATACAAAAAGTGATGCAGAATGTAATTGCTTGCCACCCACTGACTGATGCTGAGCCAGTTCCTGAGCAGTGGACCGCTGGCCAGCTTTTCTCCTAGTTTATATACTGAGCATGATGTCATATGATATGGATATGGAATATCCCTTGAGTCAGCTGTCCCAGCTGTGTCCCCTCCCAGCTTCTTGTGCATCCCCAGCCTCCTCGCTGGTGGGGTGAGAAGCAAAAAAAGGCCTTGGCTCTGTGTAAGCACTGCTGAGCAATAACTAAAACATCAGTGTTATCAACGTTATGCTCATCCTAAATTCAAACCAGAGCATTATACCAGCTACTAGAAAGAAAATTAACTCCACCCCAGCTGAAACCAGGACACCTTGTTTTCTTTCTAGAAGTGGAAAGTGCATTCATGACAAGTGAGAATGTGTCTAGGCCAAGTTACAGCATTGATTTCAAAGTATCATTCCAAACCAGACAGCCACTTATATGTCTCCCTGTAAACAAATAGGCAGAAACCCAAGATTTTTAAAGAAAATCATCACAAAGGAGAAATGGCTCAGACATTGCAGTAATCCAGGGTGCTTTGTCTGCTCTTCCTGTGGAGAACTTTATAGCTTGTTTACTATGCTGAAATCTGTCTCTCACTTTACCAACTGCTTCCCAAGATGTTGACTTTGTCTAACCATGTCCCCTTCATTCTTCACTGTTTTATTTCTTTTCCTGCCAGGATTCCAGAGTTTTGTTTGCAATATGCCTCCTTTGTAATTTTTTTTCAGCACAGTTTTCTATTTCTGCCATCTAGGCTAAGTGGTCATTGCCCAAGATGGTAGGCTGTACAAAAATTTTGCCTCCACTCCATAAACAAGGAGAGAGAGATGGTGCAAATATACGAGTGGCCTCTTTGTTATTGTTGTTGTTCTATATTTAGTATTGAATATTTGAGGCCTAATAGGACTTAAAGTCGGTGGCTCAACTGCAGTGATGAGTATTGTGGCCAGTGGAGTCATGAGATAGACTATAAATATGCTGTACCTGAAAGACACAAAATACCATATGTTAGGGTTATAAATTGGCAACAAACCTCTGGCAATGTCAGCAATGCCTTTTGCTGTCTCCTGGTCATTGTTTTGCAGTTGGTTGTGGTGATGTTGGCCTGGCTGCTCTAGAGAAAGAAGGCTATTCTTATCTCGAATGTATGGCTCATGAACAGGTCCATGCAAAAAACTAGACTTTGAAGAGACCTGTGCTCTTTCTAAACCCATCTGGCCTGAGATAATGGAGCTGTCCTGGTTTTCAAAGGGGCTCCAGGTTATTTTATGAACTGCAATCATCTGTTCCTTATGATGCTCAGGAAAGTTAACAAATCTCCCTTACATTCATTCTTTTATGCCGAAGTGAACTTCTTTAAATTCATGTGAATATTAAACACTAAATAGATTTCATTTTAGAGATTATTGTTTGTGCAATGATTATAGTGAATTTCACTAATGTATTAAGGACGTTTTCAGATTGAGGTCCCAGTGCTGTTGGCTCACCTTCGCTTGCAAACCTGGTGGGCAGCAGTAACTGATGTACTAGTTGCTGCTTTCGAGAAATGCAGGCATACTCTCATGTGATGAGTGTTGTGCTGTTGATTAAGGAATGAAGACTGTTGATGACTACAGAAACTACAGATAACACATTTTAAAGAGAGAAATACCTGTGGCTGAATATCACCAATATATATCCTATCTCTTGTGAATATAGTCAGAGGTGCCTCATTTCAGGGGATCGAGATCTGAAAAGTGTGCAGCCTTACTACTAACAGAGAACAAGAGTTCAAGGGATTATTTGAAATAAAATGTATACAACTGTAAACTGCAGTCCTGTGAGCTTACATAGGTAAGTGATTTTGTTTCTGAAGTCCTTTTTCCAGAGCAAATGTCATCTATTATTCCCTTGGGCTTTTTCATGCAACCCCTCCACCCCCCAGCTATTCCAGCAAACTTGCTAACATGACAAAATAGTTGAGGGGTATGAAATTATCCAAACCAAAATGAGGCAAAAAGCTCTGAATTTGGTTATAGGCAATGGTAATCTGAAGGCTGTCCCATAGAGGTAACATGGCCAAGCCACGTGGCAGCTGCTGGCCCACATCTGGCTTCTGTTCTCTGGCCTGACAATGCAGGTGCTCCTTTACAGCTGCTTCCATGAGAGCTTTCCTCTGGCATGAGTCCAGAATGGAGTGCAAATGTGCATCTTTGGCTCGTCAGTGAGATGCCTCGAGTCTTCTGGCTCTGGAACATAAAAATTGTGAGTTTAGCCCAGCGATGGCTTCAGCTTACTGTTATTTTTTCTGTTTGGGAGTCAACTGCTGTTGCTTCTTCCCCACACCTCAGCACCCTTAACTACCCAGAGATGAGTGTTAGGAGCATGGGAATAATAAAGTGGTATTTGTGATACTCCTTTCCAAGACCAGTGTGCGAACGAATGGTGGAACACAGACTGCCCATAACCTGACCCTGTGCATGGATGCAGAGCTGGCTGAATCCTCCAGTAGTCCATGCTGTTTTAGTAAGGACAAAATCTGCTTCCTTTCTTGGGAAAGTGGAGGTTCAGAGGTACTTCATGCAGCACCGTTTTCTTAGTTCACCTCCTAGCATGGCACAAGTGAATGCGGAGGCAGGGATGTAAGCAGTGCTCATTCCTTAGCAATATCTTAAAGAGCAGTGGTCCCAACCCTACCTCTTTTTTTAAATTTTTCTTCTGAATTCTTTTACTGATGTAAACACTGCTCAGTGTACATGATAGTGTGGTTTCTCCTTTCCTCCTGAAACACCAAATACAAAGCAAAGTCAAAACACTTTTCAGCAGGACAGATAAACTTGGAAAAAAAAAAAGTGTATTTCATGTTTGGTTTAATAGAAATAAGGTATTTTAGAGTCATAGAATAGTTTGGGTTGTTAGGGACCTTTAAAGGTCATCTAGTCCAAACCTCCCTGCAGTGAGCAGGGAGATCTTCAACTAGATCAGGCTGATCGGAGCCCCATCCAACCTGACCTTGAATCTTGTATCTTGTCAGGTCCCACAGGCTTATATATCTTCAGGTTCCTCAGGTGGTCACGAACGTGATCTTCTGTTACAGCGGGAGGGGTTTTGTTGCCCCAGTCCATCCACTCAAGAGGTATGGGAAGAGAGGTTGCCAGTGAAGACTGAGGCAAAAAAGTTGAGTACCTCAGCCTTCTCCTCATCCGTTGTTACCAGTTTGCCAGTGTTGTTCATCAGGGCGATACACTTTCTCTGACCTTCCTTTTCTGGCTGACATACCTGTAGAAGCCCTTCAAGAACTCTTTTGCTGTAGTTGGTCCCATCAGAATGTGTCATATCAGTTCGCTGTGCATTTGCATCTGCTTAGCTTCCGTGGTCCCATGTAAGAGTTTGGGTTTTGTATCGCATTTTGCTGTTCTTTCCTGGGGTCCTTTCCTTAGCTGGATTGTATCGCCTGTGATGCAGCATGAATAATTTCTGCCAACTGTGACTTTGTAGGAATGCCATGATTGCTGTACATGGTTGGAGGTGGAGACGGACTGGGCACTGTCTTGTCAGGAGGATTAAAGCTCTGACATTGTAGTTCCCAGAAGGCACTTAGGTGGACATGGTTCACCATCAAGGCAGACTTCCAAAAAAAAAATATGTAATTTATTTTGGGAGTAAGGGGAGTGTGGTATCTTCATTCTGTAAACTATTTTATATTTTGGCTTTCTTTGTCCCATTTTGGAGTCCACAAAATCAAAAAAAAAAATTCTATTTTGCTACCTACTAGTAATCTTAGTTAGCATGTAAAAATCTGAGATCACTACTTCAGGTCACAAGCTTGATTTTAATTAGCATTCCGTTTATTATAAAATATTTTTCCTAAGGTGTATCTTTGCACTTAGTGTGCAAGGAGTGGGGGAGGGAATTCTCAAAGCACTGATTAGAAGGTAATGTCAAATCATAATTCTGGCATGACTTACTAAAATTATAGAGTCAGGGGTCTATTTGGATTTTCCCTATGCATTTTTCCCATTTATTTTCTTGTGGTAAAACTTGGCACATACAGTAGCAGCTTGGGAGCAATGATGTACCAAATATTGTTTAGATTTTTTTGTGATCCTTTACAGTTATATGACCAAACAGCATGACTACTGCTGCCTTTACACTTTTAGAAGCTTTCTGGCAGTTCTATGACAAAAAAGTCATGGGGAAGTAATATTTATTGTTTTTTAATCAGAGGATATGATAGTGGTATTAGAGACTTGGGAGAGCCCCTGCTTCTAGCTCTGGACCACATTGCCGTATCTGGGCTCCACATACTCACCTCTCCCAAGCTTCCTGAAATGAAGCAGGCTCCAGGCAGCTGCATCTCACCTTGGTGGGTGCCATCAGGAGGTGCATGTCCTTTATTTAGTACTTTCTCATACAATTGAGATAGTGTCTTCCACAGCTTGGATTAGTCTTACTTTCTCTAGACTCTGCAGTAGAAGAAACACATTTTCCAGAGGACTATTTGCATTCCAGCTTATTTATCTAGGGCCCTAGATACTGAAACAGGTCACCTACGAGCTTTATAAAGGCTTTGATACCAGTCCTCCTGTACAGCATAAGAAATAGCCTGTCTATATTTTGGACACCCAGACTGGGTCTTGCTGTGTTTACTCCCAGAAAAACATAAGCAATGTGCTGGAGACAGTTGAGCTGGCTGCCCTGCAGGGCAGAACTGGTCTGAGATGGTAGATCTATGCTGTAGTGTGCTGGGATGCATGGGCTTACCAGTTCGGGTTGGTTACTGGCTCTTAGGGGTCTTCATCCATTATGCAATACAGATGCACTCGCAGAGATCAGAGAAACAAGCTGTCTTCATTTTCCTGCCTCAGCTTTTTCTTGTTACTCTGCAGTGTTTTGGGGTTTATGTCAGAGTCTCTGGAACAGTCTGGTTTTGACAAGGTTTCTTCAATTTTCAGAGTCTGGCCCTCTGAACTCTGAATCTAAAATTGCTAGCATGCTTCCCTGTTAGGCGTTCGTTTTTCCTTTCTTGGGTTATATAATGAGGCTGATAAGCCATTGCAGATTCCCAGCAGACATGCATGGTTGCCCCTCTGTGGAGTGCACTCTGGCAACCTGGTCTGCACGGGATGGTAACTGCCTTTTTCTCTGTAAGCTTTCCAACTCAACTCTCCATCATCAACAGCTAACACAGCCTTCCTTTGTTAGCCTTGCCTCAGATGCAAGAGTCTTGCTAGTCATCTCCTGGGGGTTTTATCTCAATATGGAAGCACAAAATGCATTTGAAATGGAAAAAGAAGTTTCCAAAGCAGTTGGTAGTCTAACACAAGGCAGGGGGGGGGGACGCGGGGGGAGGGAGAGAGAATCCCTGTGAACAGCCGTAAGGCTTAGACATACAGACAGACGTAGACAGATTTACCACATTGGCACTAATACTTTCAATCTTTTTACAAAAAGAAAATATTGCCAAGATGCTAATGTATACACATGGTAGCAATATGTTCATGAGGAAGTGTAGTTAAGTTAATTACTGGAGCTGGGCTGTATGGACTGTGTGTTACACAGATGGACTGTATGATACACAGACACTTTTTAAGTATGCAGATTCCTACTGAAGTGGCACAGCTTAATGACTCACTTGGATTAAAGCAGCTACAACCTATTGTCCCAATAATCCAGGATTTAAGCATGCTGTAATTGTATGTATCATGCATGAAAGAGCAATTTGTAGCTGTCGAAAGTTTAACACTGCTCCTAGCTACTTGGTTTTCCGTTTTCTTTATGCCCAAAAGCCAAAGTTTGAGTCTCAGCTGTGTTTGTCGTACACTGATTCCTTTCCTTACTCTCACTATTGCGAACTACAAGTAACTCCGCCGAAGTACATGAAAGGGGAGCCAGCTTGCCTCTCTTCAGCAGTAAGATACTGCTTGTCAGCAGGGTCTGCTTAGTGTCTTGCACCGCAGGTTGCCACACATGAACCTTGCTTGTTTTTATTCTCTGTCGTAGAATGATTTGGGATAATAGGCAGACCCCATCTGTTCCCATTTTAGGATGCTTTGCTTTCTTTTTCAAAGTCGGCCCATAAATAAACACACAGAGAAAAATACTGGGGTGTGAAGTGCACACTATGGGGTCAGCACAGAAGGTCCTGCTTCATGTCTACCAGCACTGACTTGTTCAGCTATTGCAGCATATATCGTACCTGACATCCAGCATCACCTATGCAACTCCTTCAGGCCTAAATTTGAGTGTTACTGCAAAGGGCTGGGCGAATTGAAAATCAACCTTCTCCAGGAACTGCTTCCTTCCTCTCAGGTTAAGTCAGGGCATCTCCATAGCTCCAATATTTTGGTGTCCCAGGTTCATACTGAGAGTCTGTGTGCGTTGTGTTCAGGTTATGGAGGTGGTGTGTGGGGCAAGAGGGTGTGTTAGGTATCTTCTGGCACACATGGCTGGGAAAGTAGAATTGCTTTCACAGCACTTGAAGGAAGGCACTGCTTCATCGTCATTTTTGACTGGTAGGGTGGGGAAGGCACTTTCTGGGGTAAGAGGACAGTCCTCCATAGTGCAATTGTCATTGAAAAGGGTATTATCAAGGCAGGCTAGAGAGCACAGCTCAGGAGGATGTACTTATGTGTCAAGGCCAGGTTGGATGGGGCTTTGAGCAACCTGGTCTCGTGGAAGGTGTCCCTGTCCATGGCAGGGAGGTTGGAACCAGATGATCTTTAAGGTCCTTTCCAACCCAAACCATTCTATGATTCTATGATTTGCAGCAGCCTGCATGCCTGTAGCGTTTCCATTACTCCACTGTGAATTCTGCCCTGTGGCATTTTAGGGTTTTCCTTACGTGGAGGTGTGGCTGATTACTGCAAGGAAGCTGCCTGACACTGCTTCTGTCGCAGCCAGGTTTCTCATATCAGATTAGCTTTCCCTGTAAGCACCGTGGAATGGGAGGCTGTGAACCCAGCCTGGTGTGAGTGATTGTACATTGGTATTACCTAATTCTTATAGTATTAAGGTAATTAGGAAACATGAGACTTCACAAAAATAGACAGCTCGTTGTACTGAGAGTATCAAAGGCATTTCTTCTCCCATGTCAATTTGAACAGTGCTCTTGGCTACTACATTAGAGTAATCAGCTTAGCTAAATTTGTTTTGCGTGTCTGATGTTAATGAATGACTGGTTGTTATTCTTTTAGGTTGAAATCCACTGCATCTGCATAAAACAGGGAAGTTAGCATCAGATTCCAGAAGTTGTGAGGCAGAAGGGGGGTAAGAGTCAAAATCCACACTCACAAGTGTGGGGCTGCAGGAGAGCACCCCAGGGCGTGCCATGTTGGGCTAGTGCAGCAGCTGCCTGTCTATCGCACCCAGGCATGAAGAGCTTTGGGATCTGCACAAACGTGGATTATGGCCCCATTAACCTTTGAAATGGCTGGTGATGGCAAATGCTGGAGATGGAATGGTTGTGTGTTATGGTGCCTACGTGAGTGTGCCATTTGTTCCTCTCCCCTTTCCCTCTGCTCCAGGGTGGGTCTTACGGTATGTGGGGCTTCTGCTGTCATCACTGACGGGCATTTTCCAAATGTGGTAAAATGAAGAAATGATGGAAAAGTGAAGTCTCTGGTTAGAAACACACTTCAACTGGATTGAGACAGTTCACACAAGATGGAATTGTAGACAGGCTTTTTTCAGATGCTTTTCTAGTTGATCCAATTTATAATCTGTCCCTGCAAACATGCCATTTCTAATGGGTTCCATATGCCTCTAAGCCTTCCTGTTATTTTCTACTTTAAGGATTGCTCTGTTCAGCAAGAAGTCTGCCACTCTGCAGCTTGTCTAAGTTTTTTTTTTTTTTTTAAAAACCCAAATAAAAACTGGAAGAGGGCCTAAGATTGGATGCCACTTTTACAGTCGTTCTTCACAGCTAACCTCGACCTCCATTCTGATGCCGCTAATGGCAACACAAAGAGTCTGTTTAAAACACGTATGCTAAAGTAAACAAGGGAGGTTGAGGTGTTTTGGCAGCTAGAAGTGGCCACAGTAATAGAGACTGTATGAGGAGCTCAAGGTGTCCACTTGCTGGTGCTACTACAGTGCTTATTGTTTTCCTCATCTATAATTACAATTATATTTTTTTTACACTGAGTCTCTAAACTGCTGTCAACCTGAATTATTTCATCCTGGTTCCAGAGAATGCCTCTGTAAATACTCCTCTCAGCCACTTTTTATGGTCTGTGGGTATGGAGGAGTTTTGAAAGCTCATTGCTACTTTACTGCCCACATATTTCCCCATCTATTCCCTATTTTGCTGCTGTCTCCTCTTCCCTACATTAATCCTCCATTAACATTGTAAGGCACTGATGAAGGATGCCAAGGTCACTCCTGTGCCAGCAAGCTTTTGCAGCTATGGACAGTCACGTCTTAACGCTGAGTATGCCAGTTTTAGTTTTTCTCAAGAGGAGATTACCAGGAAAAATATCACTGCTGGCTGAGCTCTTGAATCCCTATAATTTTCCTACTGAAATGAAGGAATTCTGAAAAGCCAAACACCCTGGCCAAGTCTAAAGTCCTCTCCCTTCTGTGCCATTTTCACTGTCTAACCAAAGAAGGTTCCCTAGTTAATAACCTGCTAAATTCCAAATTAATGCAATTAGTGTCTGCAGTCGCTTGGTGAGACAGAAAAGCCAGGGAGCTGAACTGCCTCTGGCAATGTCGTCCCATCTCATGTGACCTCTCTTCCTCAGTTCTCTTGCCTGATACCGTTTAAAAGAAACACCGCTACTTAAGGCACCTACATAGGCTTATCATGGGAAAAATCAGTTAATATGTTGACATATGAATTACTATTTTTAATTTGTATTAGGCTAGCTGCTACAGCTTGTAAAGTGCCACGCTAGGCATTTTACAAACAAATTGTGAGAGGCAGTCCCTGCCAATATAGAGTTTATGATCCAGACAGACAAGATAGACCAAATGCGAGAGAAGGCAAATGTCACCTTTATTTTGTGTCTGCAGAAATTGAAGCCCTGAGAGAGTGTTTCTTCAAGGTCATAGGCAGCCTTAGTGAGATATGCATGGATTGAATCCCCACCTCCCAAGTCCTGGGACAATTCCTTATTCATTAGACAAGCATTTCTCCTAAAATACTCTGTAAGTTCCTCAAATTGGGTTCCGCACAGAAAGTATAAGTTTGAATAGGGGTTGGCTTTTTGAAGTGACTTGCAAAATCAGATCAAGACACCTATTAAGGAGCCATTAAAAAAATGCAGTTAGTCTCCTGAGGAGGATAGTTTTTAATTAAAATAGGGCAATCTTGATTGGATTCAGTGGGCACAACTCTTTACTGTATTTGCAGTTTGTATATTCGGAAATAACCAAGTTGTACAATGTTATTACTGTCTGGAGCTGGGTGGGCTTGCTCTCTGTGAAAATTCAGTGTCTAGCAGCTGGGACATTAATGAGAAATGGAAGAAATGCAATTTTGCTCTTTTAAAGAAAGAATCCTCTCCCCTGCAATCCCAAGAATATTAGCATGAGATGTGGTTTGGTTTGGCTGAAATGTGATGAATCTAAGCTTCCATGAGCTACCTGCAAAAGTGCTCATCCCCAGACATGTAGAATACAAGCCTGTCACTTTTCTTTGACTGATTTGTATTCAGAAGGGACAGTAAAGGAACTTAATTGTATATTTTGCCACATTAACAGCAGTTAGCTTGTCCAGACCACAGAACTATCCAACTGTTGTGAATTGGGTGGGAGGGGAACAATTCTTGTAAAAGGTCCCCAGAGATTAATATTTATAAATTCCATCTAATAGCTATTTAATATCAACAAGAATATGTCAGTATCAACAAGTGACAAATTAGTACTGGAATATAATGTGTTAAATCTTGCATAGCCATCGCTGACTAATGAGGACTGACCTTTGCAGCAATATATACAGTCAGTTTATTAAAGCAGGGACAGAGCAATCTCTAGGCCTTTGGTCAATCTAGGTTGCTCGGGGCTGAGGAATTTCCATTTAAAATATCTCTTCAGGTGATAAAGACTGATTCAATAGAGATCGGCTAATAAAGAAAGTGCTGGAAGCTACTATTAAATTCTAGCTTCTGTCAGCTTAACAGCAAAAACTTTTAATGAGGAAACCATTAAAGTTGACCTAATGAATCAGAAATGCTTTTCCTTGCTGGCTAATTATAGAGTGCCGAGAATATCTTTCAACATATGTAATTTAGAAAATGCGGATCTATTGAGTCTCCCTGCTCTTGAAGGAAACCTGTTGCATAGCAGAAAACTGGAAAATGCTCTCCTGGGAGGATGCCGGGTTTGACCTGGATTCACCCAGGGATCTCCATGGTCAGGTGGGCTGGGCATAGGGGACATGCAAACGGGTGAAATTAGTGGTTGATACATATAAATACTGTTTTTTGTAAAACACTGTGGTTGTGGAGGAACGCAATAGGACACATGATGGATAAAAATGATTGCTGCATGCATTTCTTCTTTTGTGACCTAGGGAAAGTTCATAAATATTACAGTAACATCTGGAAATCCAAGTCTTGATCAGATTGGGCACTTAAGAACCCAGCTAGGAAATATTTTTCACTAGTGTTGTCACTTCTCAATTTCCTTTCCACAAAATCTTAATTTCTAAATAGGCAGCATAGATAAAAGAAGGGAACTATTCCTGTTTGGCAGAGATGAAGCACAGAGAAATGAAATCGTTTATCAAAAGTGGCAATGGAAATTTGCATTGGGGCTAGGAACAGAACTCAGATTTTAGAAGTCTTCATTTGGAAGTTGAACTTCAGCCCCAGTCTGTGTGGGGCATGATTTATGATTATTGTCATCTATTTCCATCTTCATATGAAACTTCCCACATTACTAGGTCCAGTCTGAGTTTTTCCCTTCAATTCCTACTCTACAGAGCTCTGACATATATAAAACACATTTCCGTGGTATCTGAGGTATTAAAGAACTCTGATAGACAAATGTAAGGTGTTTGCTTTTTTTACGTGATGTGTCAAACTGTGATTCACAGGAAAAATCACAACCCAGTTTAAGGAATTTGGCAGTTTAAGAGAAAGCCCAGATGTGCAATGTGCTATAAATAAAGACCCCTGTGTCTGCCACTTGCACAATGCTAAACTCCTTCCTTCTGTGATTAAGAAACAAAACTTAAAAAGCGAAAGGTGCACAAGTTGTGGATACAAACCAAGTGAGAAGAGGTGGAAAGGGTGCTGCACTTTTAAACTAGCAAAATACAAGTAACTGGAACAAAAGCCTTCTGTCTTCAGTGCAGTGCTGTACACAGAGTTGAAGATTTTAAAACCTTTACTTAAAAGAATGAAATATAAACTTCTTGCTTGATTTCTGGTAGATTACTACTATTAAAGTAACAGGCTTACTGAGGGTTTTTTGGTAGAATAAAAGAGACGCATCTGAAGATTTCCTCTCAAATTTCTTCAAAGTTAGTATCAATCCAGCTAAACTGAGCAATGCTGCTGTATGTTCCAGTAAGCTCCTGAGGGGCTGGTGGTGTTGGGGTTAGGGCTTAAGATGGGTGAGTTCTTTAGAGCAACCACATCTTTGGTAGGAGTGAGTGGTGTTATACCATGCACTGGTTCCAGTACTCTGTCGGCACTGGAGTTTCCCTGGAGACGGGAGGTTCTGTGGCATGTCCCCCCTTCCAGGGGCTCATCGAACCCCACAGGTGTCCCAAGGAGGTGGTCTTGCAGGGGAGGTGATGGCTAGAGGTGGAGAGCTGGGAACCAGGTTCACTGCAGAGCCTGGGCTTGTGGTGTGGCAGGGGGG
>NW_009259595.1:268878-279382 GCF_000687185.1 Egretta garzetta
CCACTGGGCAGTGCTGTAAGTGGAAGCAACTTTTGTGTAGGTCTAGAGTCAAACGATTATACTGTAGGCTGGTTTGGTCATACCATACTGACCATATTTATGTCAGTGGGGGCTGTTAATGCCTAATGATGGCTGTAGCACAACTGATCAGCCTTACTGATTTGGCCATTGGCATAGGTACACGTGTCCAGTCCTCTGCCCCACCATGACAGAGCTGCTGACTAAGCAACTTTTGTGTAGGTCTAGAGTCAAACGATTATACTGTAGGCTGGTTTGGTCATACCATACTGACCATATTTATGTCAGTGGGGGCTGTTAATGCCTAATGATGGCTGTAGCACAACTGATCAGCCTTACTGATTTGGCCATTGGCATAGGTACACGTGTCCAGTCCTCTGCCCCACCATGACAGAGCTGCTGACTATGCTAGCTTCCCCAGGAGCCAGATGGTTTCCAGGCAGTGAGTATGTGTCCATCTTTAGCCAGATCTTGGTCTTCTTTGCAGGGCTGGCATTTGTAAACCAGATATTCCTCCATGTGCCCAGCCTACAAACAGTTGCTGTTAAACTGCAGCTAGGGAGCTGATGAGCCTCATTAAGACCAGACCTTTTTAAACAATATGCTTAATGCCTGCAGCACTGCAGCTTCTCTCCTGTTCCAGTAGATGCTCAGATCCTAGGACCTCCAGCTGATGTTATTCGTTGATATCTGTGGCACCAGACTAGGGGGACAAGCTGCTCCTGTGCATGAAATACGGCCCTAGCTGTGGGAGGGATGGGAAGTGGAGCCGACTGTGTCTGTCTCTCATCCCGTACATGAGACTTGACAGACCAGGCTCTGTGCCAGCCTTCTGGAGACCCCCTTGGCAAGTACAGTTGGAGGGAGCCTTGAAGATGGGTGAGGAGGCTCCATCTTTATGTTAAGGTAGGAGCTGGTGCCAAGTGACTAAGGTGGCAGCCCTGTGTCTTTTACCCAAGAGACTTTCCATTACAGCTGTAAAAACCCAGCTGTACTTAATTTCTTAATATTTTCTTCATGCTTGCAAATGCCACATATTCAATACAAATAAATTCCCTTTATCCTCCTCTCTTAAGAATTTGAATGATTCAAACTTGGGATGCTCTTCCTTTGTTCTCTGCATTTTGAGCCTTGAAGATTATGTGTGTCCGGAGCTTCTTTGTCATGGGCTTCTTTTCCTAATTGCATAATTCTCTATTATTAGCTCTAACTGTCACAAGGATTCACAATAATATCCCAGATTTTTTCATGTGGGGTTCAACTCTGAGGCAACTCTGCAGCGTGCTATTTTAGAAGCAACTTCTGTCTAGTCTTTCTGTGTGTTATTTGAATTTGAAGTGAATACATAATTGCACGTAGAACAATTAAGAAGATTTATGGTCCTGTGTATTTCCTGTGTATTTAGCATCCCAGAATTTTGCACTGAGCCTTCTGGTACTGTTTATTTACTTAGGGTTGGTTTTAGGCTATAGGCATTAATAATTTTATGACTGAGTGTTCCTAACAGATGGCTTTATGGGCTGTAACAGCCACCAAAGAGCAGTGCCAGGGAGCAAAATGAAACCATATATAATACAAACAGTTGTGTGCAGGCTTGCTGTAGGTCGCAGAAATACCTAATTTATTGAATATCCTTCTGTAAAGGAGGGTTAGAAACACCAGCTAAGAATGGAGCCAAAGGGACTCCCTCTGGATAATATTAGTGGTATATTATTGTGACTTGGAGAAGTGCGTAATTGGTACCAGTCAAAGGGGCCCTCCTCTCTCTCCCTCCTCCCTTTTTGACTGTCTCACTAGAAAAGGCCTATAGATTCATGGCTTGTTATAAGTTAGTGTGTGTGTTTGTGGACAGTATATGGTCTGTTACCCCTGAAAAGAGAGTAGCTTAATGGAGCACGTGCAATAGAAAGTGGTCTGACCTATTTGTTGTGGAAATCAATGGGGGGAGTGGTGCTAGACTGTTCTTCTGTGCCCTGTAAATCTGCAGGCAGTATGCTGTGGTACCTGGTAGGTAGTTTTTTCTTGTATCTGTTCTGTGTTGTTGTTCTTCTAGATGTGGGGCAAGAATCCAAGTCTATAGGCCAGTGAAAGCTGTGTGAGACACAGATTCACCAACCTTTTTAGATAATTATTTTAAAAGAAAGCTTATGCACACTGACATGAAAGAAGTTTATGCATATCAGCATGAAAGAAGCACATTACAGACTTGTAATCTAGAAGCCCTTTTGGGTGTATGCCCAGCTCTTCTGGTGGAACTCAAAGGTCTTGTGACTCATTGGCAGCCTCTGATACTCCAAATTGGGGACTTATCATTGATCCCACAGAAGTAGTGCCAAGACTTACCTTATCTTGACAAGACTGGATTACATTCAGCTGCATCTCAATAACTTACAGAAATTACAGATATCTCCTGCATTAGTGGAGATGTAACAACTTGTAGCATGATTAGGGGATCTCAGATTATTGCACACACTTTTAATAACTGCAGAGACCACAGGAGGCAGGAAAAAAGAAACCACTGGGTCTCCTAGATAACTTGACTGGTTTAGTAATCTTGGTATGAATTTATCATCTGTTTATGCTTTTCAAAATACAGCAGGGAAAGACAGAGGAAGAGAGGGAAAGGGGAGAAATAAAGTGCTATGTGATTTCTTGAGGTTTAGCTTTGCTGAGCTAGTCCATAAGCAATTCAATGAGGGTGACTTGTAGTAAAGATGTTGTGCAGCATGATTAGGAAAAAAAATAATGACACACTATGCTAATTTTTTAGGAAAAAGGATTCTTGTACTAAAACCAGTGGTAATCTTGACATATTTAAAATTGAAATTGCATGGTTCTTGTTTAATCATCTGGGAAAACCTTGGGCCAAAGGAGCATCAATTCACTGAGTAGTTCTTATTGACCAGAACACCTGTGTAAATTCTGTGCAAGGGAGCAGGACATGAACCTCCTTTGCTTTTGTGTATATGACCTGATGAGAGGGATAGAGAAGTCTGATGGTGTAGTTCAAGTTGCTGTACATTTGGAATAGCTTGAGTTCTGCCGATGCTGTATGGAAAATATTTGAAGAATAAAGGGAAAATTCTTTCTTTTTTCATTTAAGTGGAGTAAAGTAAATATCAGCACTGAGATTAAGCCTTAGTAGTAGATGTCATTATGTATAGGAATGCATGTGTAAGAAAGTGCTTAATAATCTGCCATAAATGCAGTTAAATTTAGCTTTTCATATTTCATTGTAAGCCATACTGTGACCAGGCTCTGGTAGTTCCTCCTTTATCTGATGGCTTGACCTCTTTTGAACCATTAAAAACTCTTTTCCATGCCATAGCCTGGTTTTAAAATGTCACTCATTATGAAGCAGATTCAAATCAGGTTCCTGGATAGTGGCTCTTTGGTGCTGTCTCTGAAACTTTAAGTGATGATTACATCAGAAGACTGGAAGCTGATTTCTTTGCAGATGTTGACAGAAGCCCAATCATAGCCCTATACTAGGATTTGAAAGACTCGTACGTTTTACATCATACATTTCTTACACTTGCTCAGGACCAGAAGAATTGTTAGCAGTTTTGTTTTGTATATAATGAAGTCACACTGTGCCCAAGTGTTCTACTAGAGAAAAAAATCCTGAAAATACTTGTCTAGAGACCATGAATACAGCAACTATATGGAGAAACTGATGATCATGGGTAGGTGCATGAAAACTTGCAATGTGTAGTTATTCTGTGATGGTGAAGAGCTGGAAGTGTGAGTGTTAAATGGGCAAAGGAAGCTGGTTAGTGGCAAAGCTATGGAGCAGTTTCTTCTAAAACCCATTCTTTGCTTGTCTTGGTAAGCATGACGTGATCTTTGTGCAAAGAGGGGGTACTACACAGGCTGCTACCGGATGATTGGGTGCATGAAGTAGACAACCATCTGTCCTTCCCTTAATGTCAAATGAGCTGATGGGAGGGCAGCAGACTCAGGTTTGCGTGCTGGGAGCACTTACTAGGTCTTTCTACCTTGTGCTCCCCAGTACTTTGGGGTGTCTTAAAGGTGGCCACCTATTTAATGAGAGGTTTCAGCTTGCCATGAAAGCAAGCCATGGAAGTTTTAAGCTTTTTGTTGCTTTCCTTAAAAGTTTTTGGTGCCCTTCAGGGAATACATCCAGCATTTATAAATTAGCTAGTTGCTAATTTATAGATGTTAATTTATAGTTGAACACTACTTGCTTTTGAATCCTCTTTGTTTTTTTTCATGATAGCAAGTGATAAGAGGGTTGCCAAATAAAGAACATTAGCAATCCTGATGTGTCAGCTCTGGTAGATGTTTCTATCAAATAATGCTGTGATCATTTGGGATAAAAGCTAATAGGAGTGCTTTCTCTGGGTGTCATTTCCATGTTCCATATTAGTTTCTGCAGATTCTGATGGACTCTTCTGAGATATCTAGATGGGTATGTTATTTAGCTTCCTTCCCCCTGTCCTCCCCTTCCCTCCCCCATCCACATCCAGCAAGAGCCTTTTCCAGCAGCTGCTCAAGGTAGGTAAATTACTGTGTTGTGTGTGTTGGATTATAAGGTCCTGTTTGCCTCCTCCCTAGGTTGTGGATACCCAGGAGCCACTCTTATCTTTCTTTTTTCAACCTGCTGCTGTGTGGTCCTTTTGAACCACCTTATGTCTGAATTAAAACGAGTGAGGGAGGGAGAGGGGATGCTTACAAGAGGGAAACGTTTTGCTGACGTTTGCAGGGTAAATGTAAACACGAATAGTAGTGCTATGTGTACGCCTCTCTAGTACAAACAGCTCAACTTGCAGTATGACAGTTAGCATGAATATAAAATATTCATACCCTGTTCAAGTATGCAATGATGAGCTCAAAGAACATCACTCTTTCACGAGCTTGTCAGTGGATTATTCATGCTCTGTACAGTTGATATCTTTAGACAGTGTTTTTAAATGTGCACATTACATACTCAGAAATATGTCTTATTTACACTTAATTTTTGTGAGACTTGCATGCAAAATGGTGCTGATCCTCACCTTGTATGCTGTGCATGAGAATCAAAAATTCCAACCCTCTCTTTTGGGATACTTGTATCTCAATTTTGATTAGGCTTTTTAAGCTTATTCCTGCTAGGGTGTTCTTGAGTGACTTTAGTCACTCAGCTCTTAGTGAGATAGCAACGTTGTGATGTGGTGAGCATTACTAATATTATTTATTGCTCTTACCATTTTCACAAAATTACCTGGGATTTTTTCATGTGCAAAGCAGACCATAACCTGAGCTAGGGTAAGTCTGCACAGTTGCAGCAACTTGGTATTGCTCTGACAACATCCATTTGGCCACTTGGGGCACGTAAACCAATTTTTATCCAGGTTAACTATGGAAATGAGGTGTCTGAAATCACCCTGTGAATATAAATGTGTATTCCTCAATTTTTCCATAAATGTTTGAACTTGTTTAACTTCAACAAAATACAACAGGGTGATAGGAAGCTGCAAAATGCTGAAGTCTTATGAAAATCACATACAATTTTTAACCTCCAAAATCACTAGTTCAGCCTGCCACCGACTAGGGGATGGTAAATCATTTGCTCTGTCCAGTCACCAACTGCTGGTGTCCAGCTGACCCCCTGGGAGGCACACAGTGCTTGGACCCCTGGTCAGGGAGAGTATGTGCAGTTTGGGGCAGACTGCAGCTCAAGCCATCTCTTGCTCAACTGGGATGTTAAAGAAAAATAAGCTTCTAGTGGTAAAATGGAAGTAATGAGGTCTCAGACTGTTACCTTAGTTAAATTAATTTTTTAAAAAATTTGTCAACCATGAGGAACAAATGAATTGAAAATAAAGCATCATTCATTTCTGTGCTCGTGGGACTGTTATTGACACACTTTTTGCCTTTTCCACATCCTGGCTTTATCTTGCAATGACTTCTTACAGCATGCTCAGGAATGAGTTTAATCCTAAAAAGCCTGATCCAGGTCAAATCAAATGCAGACCCCACACTGATTTCTAAAATGCTGTGATTCTGTCACTTGTCTTTCAATGTGTTTGCACAAGGCTTCGCTCAATGGGGCTCTAATTTTTTACTCAGGCTTGTGCATACATGATTAATGCATGTTTATGTTTCACTACTGTCATATGGAAAAGGATTTCAAAGAGGAAGATTTAAAGTTAGTTGCCTCTGTCTAAATAGACATAATTACAAAGAACAGCTTCACTTTCAGAGAGGATCAGTACTCTCATGTTCTGGTGGTGTCAGAGCTATAAAAACAGAACACTTCTTAGGGGCTTACATATGTATTTTCTGCAAAGCTGAGATTCCTTCAATATGGGGGGCAAATTTTATCTGTGATTTTTTCTCCAAATACTTGCTATTTCATCCCTATTTGACTTTGCATAATAACTAGACAGAAATCAATGTCTCACTTTCACTGTTTTCCAAGATGCATTTTTATGTTTATTCATTCTTTAATAAACTTTATTCAGTGTTAAATCCTCTTTGCAGTTTGGATCCAACAATAAGCAATATTTATTAATGATCTTTCACATATGAACTGCAATAGGATGTTACTGTGGTAAAGAAATTGTAATGTGCAATGGTGCAATTTAAACTACTCTTGCAGTACTAGAGATCAAAATTCTGTGTAAGTCAAGTTTATTTAAAGATAATAATTAATACAAAATACAGATTGATTCCTTTATTTTGGCTGTTAGATGAAAATACTGTGTGAAAAAGTGGATGCCAAAGCAACCTTATGCCCTCACGCAACTTAACATTAAAGAAGTACAAGGTCTAGTCTTCAAGGCATCTGGGTAATGAGAAAGGACGCTATCTACATTTATGTAACTTCTGACTTGCAGAGCACACTAAGTGTAGGTAGAGGATCATTCCATTGGGAGAAATCTAGGAGCCATCTAAACAAAAAAGAAGAAGGAAAGACAGAAGGCATCTATGCGGTGAGAATTCTAGAGAGAAAAGACCTAGAGATGGCCCTAGAATTAAATGTGTACTTGGCATCATTATTTTAGGAAGGATGACAGTACTGACCATGGACTCAAAGGCAAGTGATCAAGAAAGTGGAGATGATATCTGCATTGGAGGCAGTTGCAGGGTTTAATATGCCCAAGTCTGAGGCTAATCTGTACCTCAGCCTTTGGGAGAGATTGCTTTAGAAATTGGTAATTTTGGCAACAAAGATTTCTATTGAAGCCAGCTTAGGAGTGAGAAGGTAATACCAAATCTGCTACATATACTGAAGAAATGGTGGCAGATTATATTACACTACAAGTTGAAGGCAAAAATATTTGAATACATAAAGGTAAATAAGACATGGAATAAAATGAATCATTGGTGTATCAAAGACAGATTTTTTTACTAGACTAACATAACAGTGTTTCTTGGCTAAACAGAGAATTTCTAGATAAAGACAATGCAATATTGTTCACTGTTCAGTGCCACATGGGGACCACTAGTTCGACGGGAGAAGATGACTTTAAGAACAAAAACAGGGGCAAAGGAGATGAATTCAATGTGGAACATCTGCCAGGAAGGGCCACTAGGTTGTTCAAGGGTGATGAAGCATTTATTTTACTGAAGGAGCATTGCTTAGCCTATGGTAACATCAGGACACAGCACCTGGAAGGGAGAAGAACATTTTAAGGTGGAAAGTAGGTCTCTAACAATCAAAATAGTGTGGTTCTGGATCATGCTACCGAACAGAGTAACAAGGGGAAGGAAAGATTTTTATCCTTTTAAAATGGAGGAGAATGAGATGATTTCCATACTATAAGCTATTTTCCCTCAGTGAAGCTGTACTCTCCTGCTTGCAGCTAGGAAGAGGCCGGGGGTATGTTCCAGGGCTCTTGCTCAGTAAGGTCAACAGCTTCGTAAGGCACTTTTTCTGAACTTTGGGAGAACTTGTTGGGTCCTGGGAAGAACCTGAGATCTGCACAAGTCCTGGGTGGACATATTTGATGGTCGTCATCTTCTTTTGGCAAGTAACAGTACTGTAAAATGCCTTGTTTGTGCAAAACTTTCATTGGGATAGTTTCTTGAGTCTAGATTGGCTCTTGGGTCAAACAGAAATGGAAAAATCTTGTAAGTGAATAATAAGCATGAGGGTTTTTCATGATCTAAGTGACTGTCGTGGTCCTGGGTGGGCAGTTCTACATTTCTTTTTCTCTCATGGCATGCAATATTTTTAAAATAATAAAGCAACAGTAGTGTAATTATTTTTTCTCACTGCATGAAACTACATGTGCAAATATTAACATTTTTGTGTTTGGATTTTTTCCAACCCTTTCTTTTTAAAATATATGTGTAAATGTTAAATGGTGTTTTGTTTAGCTTAGTACTTTTACACATTCATTAATACAGTGTTACGTATCGTGGTGAATGATGCTTCGTAAGCTTATTCTCCTGTTGGCACATTTATTGATTGGTGTTATGAGAATTCTTTTCTTTTTTTCTTTTTTTCTTGTGTTTTAAGAACAGTCTATTCCAGTGAAATTTTCAGTTAGTGCTTCTCTTTGTAATCTGGAGAGAAATTCAGCAGAAGTTGGTCAAACCACCTCAAATGAAATATATTATATAGTTGATAGCAACAGAATCACCCTTATTTACTCACTTGCTTATGTCACTGAAAATGTTCAAACTACTGGAAACTGCCTGTGATTAACCAGCAGGGAATCTCATGTAGGATGGAAGTCCCACAGGTACAGATGTGCTAACTCAATATACTATGTTTATAATAGCTTTCTTTCACCTAAGAATGCATGTATGGAGTGGGAGATTATGTCCTGAGAAAAGAGCTGTAGCACAGTAAAGCAGCCTTAGATTTTCAGCTATGCTATTTAAAAATTTCCCATCAGTAGCTTTAAAGTAATTTTGGGGTAGAAGTTGACTCGGGGTGCAGCCATTTCCAGAGGCCCATGGTTTATCCAGAGAGATCTGTAGTCTTATGCCACTTAGCAGACTTCAAAATGGTTGTAAATCCAGTGGTGGAGCTTTCTCTTTGGAGGCAGATACTTGTGTGCATTTTTGACAGTATTTCCTTATTCATAGCAAAGCACCTTCATTCATTCCTACAAAGTCCATTGATTAATTTGAGTGAGGTCCAGTAATTTCTATCAGCCTGTTCAGCTGGAAGAAGTTTGCTAGATACAGTGTTGTTGGGATGGTCACATGCTGCAGGCACTGTCCTGTTGGATAGCAGAAAGCACAACAGCTATCCAAAACACTGGAAGAAAAAAATAAAAAGGTATTTCCCAGAACAACATGGGATTCATACAGTATTTGAAAAGCTGTAGACAAAATGGTCAGATATTGGACCACATAAGTGTAGACTACCATTTAAGTAGGTTTGGATGATGGTAGAAACTTCAGTATTAGCTTCATTTCACCTCAAAGACCTCTCATGCTCATCACCGTTTAGCACTTTCCCGTGGGTTTATGTGAGCTTCTTATGTAATATCCAGTATCTTGCTGCATTTCAAGAAATAATCCTGCACTAAAGCAAAGTTGAGGAGTTGGTATGCAACACAGATCTCTGTCCACATCTGGTATGACAGTTGTGACATATATTCTGCATCTGAGCCTGTTTACCGATAATTAAAATATGAGAATATACATGTTATTGATGCTATACTTTATATGATTTACTCTATTTAATTTACTTAAAACCCAGGAAATCTTATTTTTCCTCTTAGTACATGATATATCTCTGCAAATGAGATCATTGACATACACTGAAATTTGTGGCATTCCCTTGATCAGATGGGAATGTTAGAATTATGATAAATGTGAGGTGTTATTATAATTTTGATTTCTGGCTTATGTTACCCATAAAAGCTGGTAGCAGAATATAAAACCGAACAGGAAATCCTAAATGAGATCAAAATCAAGTGCTTTCCTTTCTTTTATTTGCATATACTGATTTCCCCATGTCCTCCTAGTTCTTTTTGTCTTTGTGCGCCAGTGTGATAGCGCTGGTGTCCCTGTGGTACTGCCCTTCCATTTCTGGTTATTGCTCCTGTGTTGCGCTGCTTCATCCACTGAAGAAGGTCATTCCTACTTGCCCCACAAAGGCTGAGTTAGAAACAGGGAAAACAGGTTTTGCCATTTGCTGTCAGATTTGCTTTTATGGTTCCAAGTTTTTCTGCATCAGGTTATTAACCTCAAATGCCAGCCTTTTGAGAGCTTCTTGTAATCCATTTCACAGTGGTTTTGTGCCTTGTGTCAAACCTGCTTCCCTTTCCCCTTCCTCGAGAGTGTTTATTGCATTCCTTTCTCTTTCTGAGGCCTTGGGGAATCACACAAGTGGTGTGCATGTGGGATAGACTTGCCACCGACGTTTTGGTTGTGTGTGGCTGCTGCTGAGGGGTTGCTCCTCCTTGCTATATGGCAGTGGTGCAGCTTTGCCTCCATCTGGGAGTGTGCATGCCATGGGAGGTCGACGCAGTCTTCTCCCAGTAAATCCACACATGGATGCTGTGCACCATCACAG
>NW_009259595.1:279397-307408 GCF_000687185.1 Egretta garzetta
CTTCAGGAGGTATTAGTTCCACAGCAGCTCGCTGGATGTATTTGTTTTTTCCTGGCTCTTACACATCTCCTTACTTTGTTCTCTGTCACTAAACCAAGTTCTGGTATCACAAGTCTTAGTCCAATGAGATAAAATCATTAAAGCTAGCTAGCCTTGAAGGGAGAGAGGCAGAGAAAATAACTTACCCTCTTTTTCCTTCTGTTAGTGGTAAGGATTTAAAAAAAAAAAAAATTCTTTTTGCATCAGGAATAGTAGTTCTGCCTCTGGCAAACCAGTGAACGGACAAAATCCCAGGATTCAAGGGAGTAAATGCTGAATCCATGAAGAGGAATTCTAACTAAAAACCTTGGGGCTTAATCATTAATCTCCAGAGTGGGAAAGCATTTGCTGAGGAGCAGGAGCACTTCCTTCCTTAGCCTGCTCTTCACTAGAGGAAGGCTCCCCGAGGTGCCCCTCGATTTGGGCATCGTCTTTGCGAGGCTGCTTTTAACTCTGTGTCACTGGCTCTTGTGGCACCCTGGGCATGGCATGCGAGGACAGTGGGAATTCATCGCCTGGTATGACCTGAGGGTGGTACGTTTCTCTATCACGTTACAGGAGTCATGTCCCAATGCGACATGCCTTAATCCTGGCAAGATAGAGTTCTCATTGCACATCCAGCAGGTCTTTCGGGGAACATCAGACTTCATACTTAGACAAAATCTGAGTATTCTTCAAGTTCCTTTTTATTAAAACCTTTAGCATGTTTGCTATCAATCAAAAGGGTATATAGCCACAATGTAGGCTCTTAATATAATCTTTAAAAGGAATTTTACCTCCACTAAATCTTTAGTGTTCTGAGCTAATTAAATTATTAAGTAGCTTTAGTCATCCTTGAAATATACTTTGAGTTTCAGGAATAAATTCCCCTTTCTTTGGGGGAAAAGCTGCGCATCAGAGGCGTTGGAAGGAGCCCATGATTTGGATTTGATTGCTCAGAAATTACTGTCTTAACTGGAGACAACCTCTGTGGCAGGAGCTGAGGCTGGGCCCTGCACGTTGGTGCAGACCAAGAGGAATGGAACAAAAAAAAGGTGCAGGAGCACTGCTTCATCTCCTGAGCGCCCTGGAGAGATGCTAGCCTGCATCGCATCCCCTATCTCGCTGATGCACGGCAAAGCTGTCCAGCTGATGGAGGAAGGTTTGATGGGGCTGGGGTGAAGTCTGAGAAGCAGAGGCACAAGATCCTGTGTTCTTCATTTCTGCGCTCCGAGAATGTCGCACAGTGAAATGCTTTGTGTTCAGAGGTAAAGAGCACATTTCCTATGGCCAGAACACATAATGCTTTCTCTGTATTTTGCTATTAAAACAATTCTTAATGCTGTTGCTTCAGAAGCAAATCTCCCTTGTACGCACGAAATCCAGATCACTCAGTGAGATATGGCAGCCCTGAATCCCACAGGGATGGACAGACAAGTCTTTCTGAAGTGCTCCCTCAAAGTGAAACAAATAAGGACAATACGGCATTGAAAACCTCCTACAGTTTCAGAAAATAGATACCCGTATTCTATTTGGTAAAATACTACAGATAAGCATTACAAAGTATAGCAAAGCCAACCTAATTATATTACCTTCCAATTCTAGTCTGATCTATTTCACTAATATTGATTTCACTTTGTATCCCATTTGAGCTTACAACGGCAACTGAATTAAGCCAATGTACTTAATTTTGATGTCTATCTGTGCGGAGAAAGAAGAATATATGCCTGGTGGAGATCATTACAGGGGACAAATCCTCCTGTAGATTTTTCTTGTGCTATGGTACAACATTATTCAACCAATGTATGTGTCTATACAATTTAGGAAATAAAAATCAGACATGATTCACAATAAAAAAAAAGTCTCAGAACAGCCTATTGAAGAGCTCATTAATTTTACAGCAACATCCATATATTGATTTCATACTGTAGGTAGAATTTTGATAAAGCTGACATTTTGAAATTTTTTAGGATTATCTATTACTATTATTATTTTTTTAAACAACGTGTATGTGGGGATAATTCATAAGCATCTACTGTAATTTCTTTAACAACCTTGTCTCCTGGCATCAATGTTCACTGTGTCCAAAGTGGAAGAGAATAATGAGAAGTTGATCTCGTAGACAGACAGAAAAATGTATGTTTAGTAAGTAGTGGGAACTTTAAAAAGGAGCTGATTTTGCTAAAACAGCAAAAAAATAGCTTATACTTACCACATGAATATGGAAGATTAAATATCATAGAATCGAGAATCTTTTAGGATTAGAGAGAGGCAAAAAAAATCTTTGAAGAGTAAATTCACTGAGAAGAGCAGTCTGGCAGCTCAAACTCGGGCCAAATTTAAACACATTGCTTCAGCTACAAGAAAAAAGAAGGAGAATAAAAATACCTAGTTTCAATACTTTTAAAAGGAAACATTTTGGTTCTCTTTTGAAGGTGTGCTTATTTTGAATTCTAGTAAGTCAGATTTGGAGCTATATAAAATGTTTGGAAACAAACCAGGAGGGAAAAGAAAATAGCTTAAGGTCACCTTGAAGCATTGGGGTTTTTTTCCTTTAAGTTCTCGTGCTGAACAAAAATCCATTATTCCCACAGTGGCAACCAGCCTTTCAACTGTTTGGGTATTTATGGGCAACAAGAACATTCAGTGTTTTAACCCTCGGGCTCCAGGACACCTTCTGTAACTTCTAGCCGTGGAGCTGTTAAAGGTAGTTACTCCTGGGAGTGCAGTACATGATTTCTGACTCTGCCGCTTTGAATCTTGGACTAAGGTAGAGACTAGATTTTGTATGACAAAGCAGAGGCTGCAGCCCAGTCACACAGTTCTGGTTTTCACAAGAATGTTAGACTCTGGTCTAGAGCCCTAGACATGACTTTGCTGCGGGTAAACTGTGAAGGATGGTAACGAAGGCGGGATGCTGGCAGGCACAAACAGCACCCCCTTTGCTGCTGCGTCAGTGCTACATGGGTGTTACTTGTCATCCCAAAATACAGAGGTGCTGTACCTTTTACTCAGGTAGACCCAGGTCTATTAGTGCAGTGCCAAACTGAAAGGAAAGTCAAAAAATCCACTGCAATGTTTAGAATTTACATATTCATGTAACAAAACTAACTAGAGAATAGGTACGCGCAGCTTTTGCACAAGTTTTTTTTTTGTTGTTTGAAGGGAATGAATGGGAATGCCCCAAGGCTTCCTATTTCACACTTGCCTTTTTATAAAGTAATAAAATTTTGCGTGTTGTAATACAGGGGGGAGACAGACTGATACGAATTTGTGAGGGGTGGGCAGCCAACCCAGAGACCACCCAGAGTTGTTTGAGTTTGCCTCTGCTGTTGACAGCCCTAGCTATGACTAACGAGGGTTACTCTCAAACCCTCAGCTTCTGTAGCATAGGTGGAGCCATGAACATCTGTATACATACAATATATGTGTTGCAATCTCAGCTCTATAGCTTTAAGCCTTCCCCCCCCCCCCCCGCCCCCCCCCCCCCCCCCTTTTTTTTTTCTAATTTTAGATTTTAAGACAGATCAGGAACACTTTGGATATCATTGTCCTCATTATGAATTGAGTTTGTCCTTTGGTCTTGATAGATTTTATTCTTTACCTTATATCTCACAGGCTGTGGATACACAACTGTTTTGATAGGGACCTTACCCTTTTGTGTTAATTTGATATCTGACATTCAGAAAATGACCCTACTGCAACAAAGATGATGATTGCTTTTTACCAATTAAAATATACCCTGACATGGAATATTAGGCCAGCTATTTATGTTAGCATTCTAAAAGTATCTGTCAGTCAATGCAAATTGTATGACTGGAAAAGGCAGGAGTTGAATAAACTGGTATGTGAATTCAGGCAATTAATTTTCAATTTTTCAGAGAGAAAATAGGCAGGGAGTCTTTGATCTTTGTCATTTTCCAAGAGGGAGACCCCAAGCAGCGTGCACTCATTTATTTTATGGTATCCTTAGCCTCTGAAAGTATTAACTTGTGCAAATTAAACAATTCATCTGGATTTCCTGAAAAATCCCTAGATTAAAGTGTTTTCTTCCCCTGCTCATCGAGTTCCTTAATTTCTTAATCTCACGCTGCTTGTCCTTCTCTTCATGCAGCACCTGCCCTGGGTTCCTTGCTGCTGGTGAGCAGCAGGCTCCAGCGTGCGCTGCCGGTCCTTCTGCGCAGTTGTTGCTTGGGATGTTGAGCGGTACCTCGGGTGATGAATATGTAAGATGAGACACACAGCCTCACAGTCTGGCGCTGTCAGCTTTCTCCCTGACAGGTTTCCGACATGGTGGTCTTGAGCTAATTTAGGCCAGTCAAGGATTACCATTTCTGTTCACCCCAACAAGTGATTCAAGGCTGTTATTTAGGAATTTCTGAGCACGGTGATTATATTTGGAGAGGAGCAAGTGCCTCTGCGTTCTTGCCCTTTCTTATCATTACCATGACAGATAGAGACAGACACACACAATATGTTGTCCTAGAATTCACGCTGTTCTGAAGTCTCTCATGTCACTTTGAAACCCAAATCCTTCACATGACATCTGGTATGTAATAAACACTTCAAAATCATTGAGACATGGCAGTGACAAAACCACATTTATTTTAATTTTTATAGGCTTACTGAAGAGGGCAAAGCTTGATATCTAAGTTTTCATGTGAACCAGTGCTCATGGTTTCATGTTCTCAAGTGCCTTACCACCGACAGTTGGACAGAACTTTTAGCTGGAAGCACTGGGACAGCCCCTTTTTCCTTTTTTTCTGGTTTTAAATGCCTCAGAGGAGCAAAATGTAAACACAAAAGAAGGCCTAGCTTTGCCTTCTGGATCAGTGTCACCCACCAGCATGTTGTCTTTTTGGAGAGAATATGCAGTGAGTCTGTGTGTTAGCTGAGCTTCCATGAATCACAGCCTCTTCTTCCCATGGCTGGATCTCAGACTATTCCTTCTTTGTGCGCAGACACAGCACTCTGTGGGCGTGCTGCTAGAACCAGCTTTGCTTCTTTTTGCATATATTTTTTTGTTTAAGAAGACAAAAGCTTTTGTAATAACCTTCTACTGTGTTATTTTAGCCTATGGCTTCTAGGCATAGATGAATTTCAAATGCTTGCTTTCCAGTGTTTCTTTTAATGGTATATTTAATGAAAAAAGAATATCCTTATGATAGTCACTGTGAGTAAACACAGACAGTGTGATGGGTTTAATGTAGTACAAAGCTGGACCAGAGTGTGTGATTAGCTGGTAATATAGTCAAAGGAGTTTAAATGATGGCGTATTTATCCAAGATGGCAATGTTATTTTGCAGTGCTGGATTGCAATACATGTTTTACAACGGATAACCTGTTTCCTTGAGACTGCTTTCACTGGAAGTGCTTCTTGCACAGACCCGTGAGAGGCTCAGCTCAGCCTGTTCGCAAAGAGAATTTGCTGCAGGTTTCATTGCTGGGTGGTAAGTTGGCGTTAAAGGCAAAGACCTGCGAAAACACACGTAGGTTTATGTGCACTATCGTATAAATGCAAAGAAGATAAATATAAACAAGGCTCAGGTAATGGCCTGCCAAACAATGCCATCAACGTGAGAGAATTTGTGCAATGAGAGAAAAATACGTAGCACTTTGCTGGCCGAATGCTAGAAACACATAGCTAAGTGGCATTTTGCAGTGAAATACCCACGTGCCGCTGAGTTTCCAAAGCAGGTGAGCAGACTTGCATACTTGTTAACATTACAGGTTTTTAATCTTTTATTTTTTTTTAAACAGGGTAGGCTAACGTGTAATATCTACCATCATTATTAAAGACATCTAACCCCTAGGTTACTGTCTGTCAGAAGAGAAGTAGAGGGGAAGGACCTTGCTCCCTGAATTTATTAGCTCAGCATAGAAGGGTTCAAGAGGGAGATTTCCTCACTACAGCAAGTGCTTAAATGGGAGATATGCATATTCAAATTCATTCATTGCATGGTCATTATTTAAAAAACAAGTTTATGACTGTTTTATGCTTAAAACTTTGTGACTGTTCCAGGCATTCTAGCTTTTTTACTTCTCTGGACAAGCCTCCTTATGTTTATAGCCTGCAGAACCCCCTTCAAAAGAGAAAACAATCATTAAAATATATCTGGGAGTATAATTCCATAGGAAGTTGTAATCTTTTATCAATTCCTTCAAGAAAGTATAGAGAACAAATGCAAAAGCAAAGAGTCGGAATGGGAACTTACCCACTCTATCGGATTAATATTTTGCTGATGGAAGTTTTTTCTTGGATCAGTCAGCTTATGTGTTCCTCCACCAACAAAGTCCTAAATTGTTTTTTTGATAAATGGCAGGGATATTGCTGGAATCATTTTGTGTTATCACCATTTTGCGAGGTGATAATTTTTTTAGCCTTGATGATTAATAGTAGATGATTTATCATATTTATATGGGTGGCAGAGGAGAACAGACACCCTGATAGAGTTTTGTCCTTGTTACAGTGGCTACTGTAGAATTATAACCCTTGAATTCTGAGTAGATGAATCAGACAAAGGATATGATAAAAATATCATTAACCTCATTTTACATTCATGGAGCTGAGTCAAAGAGGAAAGAAATAATTTCCCTAAGGTCTGTGGCAGAGGTGTGAACTGAAATCAAAGTTCCCAAGCCCTCGACTCTGTTTATTACTTATTTGTATTGCAGCAAACAGGCGTGTCTGTCTCAAGGACCAAGGACCTTCTCTGCTTGATGAACCGTCAAAAAAACCCCATACTGCTTGCACAGTAAAAATCTTACCAGGTCCTGTCCAGAGACCCTGTGGTCCAAGTACAGAAAAGTCTCCACCACAAGGGCGTTGCCTTTCTTTTCACTGTCTCAGGCCTGGCTTGGGACATGCTGCAGTTTTGTAATAAGGATGTGTGAACTCTCCCAGTCAGAAGGAACGCTTTTATTTTGTGTATTAGAGCAAATGACACAACATGGTCTCCTTTAGGTTGAGAAAACCTGCCTTGTTTTGTAATGGTTTATATACATAAAGGAAGGCATCAGATTCTCTCTAATGGCAAAAGAAAAGGTATCTCCTGAAAAGAGAGTCAGACAGAATTTTCTGGGATTTAACTTTGTTTTTGAACATTGCGTATGTTATGTATGAAATAAAGAGGAACAGGGAAGATGTTTAACATCAGCGATAGTGTTGCATCGGAGTTGCTTGGGAATCGCCTTTCTATTTGCAAAAGGTGTAATGTGCTTCCATACATAGGTATGTAAATTTGAAAAAGTTGTGAGGTGGCTGTTCTATAATTAATTTTCTTCCTCAGGAAATTAGGTAATTTTCTTAATATTTGTATAGCTCTTTTTGTTCATTATCTTCGCTTTCAAGAGGGTGGACTAGGATTGGCCATTGGTCAGATAGACCCAATGAATGTTCAAGGTCAAGAGTGTATTACATTAAGAGTAGTCCTGGTTGGATAGAAACATGCATTCCTCATTAAGGCAGCCATCGTAGCAAATGAAATTATAGTCCTATAAATCTGATTGTGTCTGTGCTTGAGTGAGGTAGTGTCTCACTGTTCAATTTCCCAATGTACACACTGCCATACGCTGCAGGAATTCAGGAACTTTTTCTGTGGCAGAAAGAAAGGAAGAGCCTAGGGCAGTAGACGTGACACCAAATGAGAAAACTGTGAATATGTTGAAGGATGACAGAGGAATTTCTTTTGGCGACAAATCTACTTTTCTAGCCCATTTCTTTAAAAGAAATTGAACAGGGAGCGTCTGCCACCTTTTGCTGTCTATCAGCCTGAGTGTAACATTAATTTAGGAGAAGTCATCTCAGGAGCAGGTTTGGCTAGGAAAGGAAATGAAAGACTAGATCCTCTGAAAAATACCTCTTTATCTGCCCTTGGTATCTGAGCAGTTAAAGAATTTCAGTGATGTTTCATCATCTCTCCCTTCGTTAATGCATTTTCCAGAGAGACAACAAGAAGGATAGTTTAGAAAGATAAATTCAATTGATGATGTAATGAAAAAAATCAGGAAACAATTATAAAACCTTTTTTATGAAATGTTTTATGAGACTGTATTTGCATCTGGGGAATATTAAAGTAAATATTGTGCAGGGAAATTAGTTTTAATTTCATGCTAACGGAAAAATCAATTTGGTTCTAATTAGGTTATGATTTTTAAAATACAATCAGGCAGTCATTTCAGTGTTTTGATTAGATTGTTCTATCATTTGTTTGGGTTTTGATAAATACTACTTCAGAAAATGCCTTTCAACACAAAAGCCTATCTGCAGCAGAACAGGTTTGATTTGGGAGAATTATTCTAAAAGCAATAGTGTACAAATGCTTTAAGTGGGTCATTGGCTGAAAGCAATCTCAGGGTAGTGAGTAGAGCTATAGTGCTTTAGTCTATAGCACAATGTAATGCAGGTGTGGAGAGGATGAGTGAGAATTGTTGCTTCTTTAATTTCTATCTCTTCAATAAGGTTTTACAACTTCTCTGGCAGAGACAACAACAAAAAAATCCCTTTATTATTTAATATTTGTAGGGAAAAAATGAGCTGAGGGCATTATTGCTTCCCGCACTTGCATACTTGAGTGTTTCTTGACCCTGCAACATATGAGCTGGTGAGGCTTTCCATAACTTTTTGTATAAAATATACCCTGAGAGAAGCAGAAAGTAAATCACAGCAGCATATTAAGAATGATCTTCAAGCTGCCTCTGAAAATCTCAGCCAAGATCATTATGTAAAGCTATCTCAAAGCATAAAATTGACAAATTTGTGAATAGTGCGTGTGTACAGTCTATACAGTCTATATACTATATACAATACAATCTATACAACATGAAATGTACTTCATAGAACACTACAGCCTGTTTAAATTGCCATTAAAAACAAGGCTTAAAGAAAAAGGGGCTGCGTACCATGTTGGTTTTTATTTGAACAAATAGGCATTGTTGTTCTCTGAATGGCACTGTATTTGCTTTGCTAGCTCAGTTCCACAGCTTGGCCTCTGTGGTGATCCATACTGGGAGATGAAATGTTGGTACTGTCTTTTCACTTCTCTGTATTTTCGATATACCCACTCCATCTTTTTTGTGGTTTTTCTGTCTTTTTGAGTGACAAGTGCCTTTACTGAACAGTATATTATAATCAAAATGTCTTGTGCAAGAGCTAAAACTGCAAATACTGGCATTAAAAATTAATATGGTTGTCAATCAGATGTCCACTTTTGCATGTGGTATTGCTTGAGGTAAAGTATGGCATTACTCTTAAGAGATCTGAGATTTAGTTTATTTCTTGGGATATGGCCAGACTTTTTTCTAGGTTACTTGTAAGAAATATTATATGGAGTTGATAAAAGAAAAAAGAAAGGGGGAAAAAAGGCAATGTGCCCTTATATCATCAATAAGGAATATCAATTCATTTAAAAAATCACTGTGAAGAAAAGCAGAAATGGGGAAGGTGTGATGTTATGCCCTTTCCTTAGCAAATTTCTTGGTAAAAAATCTATGCAAACTTTAATGTAAAAAGTAGAAACCATACACCAATTAAGATTTGATGTTTAGTAGAAAAACATCAGTGATTTGCAAGAGCTTTATTTGTACAATGAACTATCCCCTGAGGCTTTTTCTGAGGGATTTTTTCTGGATATTTGAATTTTTTAAGCTTTTATGGTGTATTTTTCATGTTATGATTTATACTGCAGCAAATGATGGGAATGGGTGTTTGAAAAATATATTCAGGTTGTGTCATATGCTCAGAATATTTAATTCTACTTCCTGCAACTTCTGGATTAATGGGCATAAATTCATCATGGGTTATTAATAAGATTATTAATATCATGGTAGTTAAATCCTTCTGAGACTTGAAGTTTCTGGACCTAGGCAGATCAGAATTTGTAGCCCCATTTCTGATTGCTTGGAGGGCTTCCAGACAGGGTGATAAGTTAATTAATAGCGGCACACCAAGCCAATGCACTAAAAATGTGTGTTGGACAACATGTTGAGAAAATGTTTGTTGGCCATATTTCTAAAGCTATCTAGGCACCTAATGGGAATTTCAAAAGTCCTGTGCCTGTGGATTTCGTAATGTATTCATAAAAGACAATGTTGTCTTGGAGAACTTTCTGTCTTAGCCTCCCTTCTACAGTCAATAGAGAAGAAGATGTGCTGCTTCGAGACCTTTCCAAGAAGAAACTGAATCACAGTCTGCAAGAGTCTTCCTTGGCTTGAATTAGCATTTTTGAGTATCTGTCTTGAGGTCTAAATTTTCTAGTAACAAAAAGGAATTCCGACTTCAGTATGAATTAGGAACCACTTCAGCTCTTCAGTCTCCTGAAAGGTTGCAATGGAGATGGAAGAGCACACCTTCCAAGAGAGCAAGCCTAAGGTGAAGACCTGTTCGTGAAACTGTTTTGTAATAGGTTATGTCTTGTTAAAATGCTGCACATTTCATGGGCAGCATTGTAGTCATGCAACAAAATACAGAAGAGTGCACTTCTCTGACTCCCTTGCAGGAAAAGCTATCTTTTGTGCTAACAGTGGCTATGTGGTCCTTATCTCATCTCAGCTGTTAAGAAAAAGATAAACAGAACCCCATTTTGTTTTCTATTCTCAAAGTAAAAATAGATATAGATTTAACCTTTTCACTTTCTAGAAAGAAGTGACAGTTTATCATATATTTTTCATTAGCTAAGAGACCTGTTAATATTTGTGTGGTTGACACATATGCTGGGTTGATTGGTGCAGGTGAAATGTCTAACATGCTCCGAGTGAGAGAGACTGTGCATGTGCGAGCGTGATTAGAGGTTTTTCAACTGAGATTCAAGCTCTACTCATTTCTCTAGCAATAAAATCAGGCTCAAACCTGTCCACAGCTTTCAGACTTGTGTCGTGCCAGTACAAAATCTTGAGAAGCAATCCTTTTTATCCAAGTCTGATTGGGGCTTCTCAAGCCAGCCCAAGGCAGCAAGTTCAGTGGTTGGATGCTCTGCTCTGGCTGACCTGTGCTTGACTCAGGGCTGGCGATAAGTGGGTTACGTAGCCCTCAGACATCCCAATGGCCCTGGTATGAGGTTTTACTTCAGGTGCTTGTTTTAAAGCCTATATCTAAATTTTGCAGTGCTGTAGCACTACATGATTAAACTCTGTAAGAGTTATCTCAAGTCTTGATGAGAAAGCACATTGCTCTGTAGGCTTGTTTGCCCTTCTGCTCATGGCTGCACCCAACCCTGGGTATTTCAGGCAGCCCGAACATTTCTACGACAGAGCGATGACTGAATTTTGTGCTTTGAACACAGTGTATCCTTCTTGCTGCTTGTGCACTCGGATGAGAAGCGTTACAAGTCTGTGGGGTCATTATTCTGCTCCCTTGGGATTCCTCTGGTGCAGGGATCCTTGCTGTTATTTTTTGCTATGGAAAGCCTTCAAATCTTTGGGACTTTGAGGAAAACTGGTCAAGAAAGACTTATTTTATACTTTGTTACAGTGGGGTTACAACTGGTGTTACTGTCTTTAAGGATGAAAAAGTTAAGGAGGGAACAAGGAAACTTCCTAGATAGGTTTCTGCAGGCCATTCTGTGCAACTGATTTCCTCAATACTTTTGGCAAGAACACAAAGTAGAAGTGCTGTATGAGTCAAGGCACACCTGTATTCCTGCTTCCTCGCAGACTCAGAGCTGCAGAAGAAAAGCTCCATTGTGCCAAATCAGCAGGGTGCTAGAAAGGACCTCCTGAGCTTGCTGAGCATTGCTCTTTCCAAAATAAGCATAATTACTGAAATGTTTTTAGTTCCAAAATATACTCCTTCCCTCCACATACGCAGGATTATTCTATGTTGTTTAGATGATGCTACCAGCTTTAGATAAGATAAAGAATAAACTTTGTGGTGTCCCAGCTGATTTATAGTAACTGAATTATTGAGGTAAATCTGGCAAATGTTAATGTATCTGTAGCCTACCCCTTCCAAAACTTTTCTATTCAATGTCACTAAGAAGAAACGGATGTATTTCTAGGAAACTTGGCTTTGGACCTGGACTGAGTCAATGAAGTATAAATTCAGGGACACATTTTAGCTTTGGTTTCCCATCACTTTAATTTTGTCACTTCTTGATGCAACTCTATGGTGAGTAACAGAGGTGTGAACTGATTTCCGTGGAGTGGCTTAGGGCGTAATCTCATGTAACAAATGAGTGAATGCTTTGGCTGATAGAATTACCTTGCCTGGGGTTTTCTCCTTTCCTCAACCAGTGGCCTGCAGAGCTCTGCTTACAGGGTTAGAAACTGTTCAGCACAAGAAAACGCTGCTTTCAATGGAGTGAGAGTACTCGCAGACAGAAGGATGCTGGGAATAAACAAAGAAAATTAGCTGAAGTCATAATGTAGGGTTTGCCAGAGTTATGGTCTGTGTCATATCACTTGAATAGCAAGACCTCTGCTTAATTGATTCTAAATATCGTGGTACCTGCATTACTCCCATATTAGATCTTCTAAATATCATGGTACCTGCATTAATCCTATATTGGATCTTGCTACAAATGGCAAGGAAGTTTGAGCTGGGCAATTAATGTTGAAAGGGATCACATGTTAAAAGTAAATGTCAGAAGTAGATGATAACCATGAGGCTCAAAACATGGAACAGAAGATTCACAAGCCTTGCAGGAAGTTCCTTCATTATTCTAACCTATAATCCCTGCTGGGAGGAACGCTTCCTTTCAAGGCCACTTATGGGATGTTTCCCTGTGATAAGAGGAAACTTTAACAGGTTGACTGTAAACATTTCCAAAGTATGTTAAATAGCAAAGTCTTACATAAATTCTGAAGCAAAGACAGCAGTATGCCTTCCAACCTCGTTTCTAGAGTGTAGGCTTTCCGTCTTTTATCTCTCAGTGTCTTTACATTCTATGATCTGTTGCACAAATTAATGTTGATATGACATTTGGAAGACTGCAGTGTTTTCAGCCTGAACCAAAGATTTAATGGAAAAAAATCAGTGACCTGTTGAATCCTTAGGTCACGTAAATTGTTATTTTGCTGGAATGCTATTGAAGGACGCCCGTTTTCTTCATGACAGTCTCTAGCCCTGGATCCAGTGGAAGGTATAATGAGTCTAATGAATATCAGCGTGACCCATGAAATTACACGTGCGTGTATGTAGAGATCTGTCAAGCGGTGTTGTCTACTGTAGTTAAAAAACAACAAAAAAAAGAAACCTCTGTGTAACTCAGTAAACCAAGTGGGAATTTGAGTCTGTTTGAACCTGGTGCTCCTTTCTTAGAGGTCTTCTTTCCACCAGCTGTCATTCTTCATCATTGTTTTTCTTCACTGTTTCATGAGTGTAGAGGTGTACGTCGCTTGTGGTACCACCTGAGAGGCTCTAGCCACTTCTGTATAAAAAAGAAATTGAAGAGCATAACATCGTTAATAGGGACTAATTTGTTTTTGTTTTTTTTTTATTTTACAAGGTACATATATGCTTGCTTGCCGTGATGAGCCATTTTACCCATGTGAGCTAATGGTGTAAGACAATCCGTGTAGGTGCAGAGGTGCTGTGCAGTGTCAGTGGGAGAGGAGGATTCCCTATACACCGGGGAGAAGGGGACCAAGATGTGAACCCCAGGTTATCTTTTATTGGACACTTCAGTGATAAAGTGTTTATTAGAAAAGTCTGAGATATTTTTTTTGTTTTCTGGTTGAGGGGGGAAATATTTTACACAGCAAAACTAAAGATATAAACTACATTCCCACCAACTCTGTCGTGGTTTCTTTTAAAAAAACACAAATATATAATTTTGCATGGCTAGTGTTTCACAGTAAGATTGCTCTTTAAATTTTACAGGTTGCTTTTATAGCACAGCTCTGACAGATGCAAGTCCATGTACAAGGTTGTGTACATATTTAATTTACAATTTTATTTTTTTCATGAAATCTGTACTTTTTTATTTATTCCATCTCTAGCCATCATAGCTGTTGATGGCAAAGTAGAAAATATTCTTCTAAAGAGAAACAGAAAAATGAGAAATGTGTTACTTCACTCAGAAAATTAATATGTTTGTGTTTTTTAGCCTTCTGTTCCCTGTAAAAACCTTTTATTAAATATATTGCAAGAGTCCTTTAAGGATCATTTGTCAATTTAAGAAAAGAATTTTAAAAACCAAACACTCATTACTAAATTATCTTCTATGAGAACAGAAGGATCTCTGGATAATAGGCATTTGTTCCAAAACAAAACAGTTATTTGTTCAGGGTATGGAAGTTATTAATTATTTACACCTATTCCTACCTCAGTTCTACCTCTAGTTAAAATTCATGGCCTAGGCACTCATCAAATATTGATTTTTACCAAAGTTGATGCTTTCCCTTTAACATTATTATAATGAGGGATAAAAATCAAATAGCCTTCACTGAAACTCAATCATTCTCACAAGCCATCTGCATTGATCTTTTTTCTAGGTTTTACCATAAATTATTCTATTCAATTAAGTAAGCCCCACACATAATGACATTTTGTGAACTAAATAATTTATTGACTATTTTCAGCTAAACTTATCAGGCTCTGATGCACAGTTATTTTCATAACATTAATAGTAATATACATAACCCCCTTGCAACTGAATGTGTGTCAGATTCTTTGTTTGGAAAGACGAATCACCTGGGAGGTAGAAATCTTCTCATTTACAAAAGAAACAAATTCTGTCATTGTCATATACGGAGTGACTCAGTGCCTTCTCATTAGCAAAACGAGGGGGCTTGCATGCAATTCTTCCTGGTGATAAAATAATTGCAAAATAATTTTCAGCTGAAAATGGTGCTATTAGCAACAAGGATTGTAATTAAATTGGTTACAATTGGTCTGTTTTACAGTTGACTGGTAAGAGCTGATGAATGTAGTAGCTCCTTGGTGGGATTCAGAGAGGTTTTCCTCTCTGCAGTGAGACGGTTGTGCTTCTGTCTGCTTGACACACGTTCTTGTCACCTCCTGACAGTTCCTCTGGAAATCCACCCATTTCGTAAATGAGTTTTGTTTCACATTTGAAAAAACATTCGGCTCCTGTAGACTGAGATTTTTCAAGTGGAAAGGACAGTTTGTAACTCTGAACTCTACTCCTTTAAGCAAAGAGAAGGTTCGCTCCCCCATGTGATAAGTTTGTGTTTTGTGTGTGGTTGCTTTGGGCAGTAACTGGGTCACAAAGTTTAGACACTGATCACAAACCAGGTTTTTTGAAATGCATGGATTTTAGGAGAACCTTGTCATAGTTGTGAAGGCACAGCTGGGTTACATTTATTCATATGTGGAAAGTTTCTGTTGGGTGTAGCTAGTGAATGCATGCTGTGCGGTGTCCTTAGCAGTCTGGGTGCAACTACATAATCTTTTGAAAACAGAAGAACAAAACACGCTTAGGCACTGTGGAGTATATACAGATCCACGTCTTCATTGAAGACTCCACTGAATACAGAAGTGCTTGTAAATAAGTAGTGCCAACACTGTGGCCTAGGGAAAGTTTGGAATATATGTTGCCACTTTGATTTTAGCATTTGTGCACTTTGAGTCCTCGTTTCCTTTGGAAATCATGTTGCTCGTTTTGAGAAGTAAGGTTCTAATCAGTATGTTCTGCTAATTGAGAGCAATTCAATATATGGTAATTGTATAGCTCAAAAGCTAGAAAACCCCTAAAACCCAAACCAAAACAAAGGCTGTGCAAAATAGCGTGGAACTGTAAACTCAGAGAGATTTATTTTAGTTGGTTTTATTTTGGGAAGATTGATGGTTCTAGAACAAAAATCAGACTGTGGAGTAGGATAATGTTGTGGTTTAACCTGGCTGGCAACTCAGCACCATGCAGCAGCTCGCTCACTCCCCCCCTCCCTCAGTGGGATGGGGGAGAGAATTGGGAAGGAAAAAAAAAAGGTTAGAGCTGAGGGCTGAGATAAAGACAGTTTAATAAGATAAAATTATAATAATAGTAATAATGAGAATGGTAACAGAATATACAGAATATACAAAATGAACGATGCACAACGCAACTGCTCACCACCCGCCGACCGATGCCCAGCCCGTCCTGAGCAGCGATCACTCCCCGAGCCGCGAGCAGTCCCCGAGCAGCGATCACTCTGCCCGCCACCGACCGACTGACTAACCCCCCTGAGCACGATGTTATATGGTATGGAATAGCTCTTTGGTCAGTTTGGGTTAGCTGTCCTAGCTGTGTTCTCTCCCAGTTTGTTATGCACCTGGCCGAGCAGGAGAAGCTCAAAAAGTCCTTGAGTAGTCTGAGCACTACTTGGCAACAACTAAGAACATCAGTGTGTTATCAACATTCTTCTGGTACTAAATCCAAAACACAGCACTATGCTAGCTACTATGAAGAAAATTAACTCTATCCCAGCTGAAACCAGGACAAATAAGCACATGGAAAATTGTGTTGTTTTTAAGAATTCTGGTGCCAGCATAGGAAAGGGTAATTGTTCTTCATTGCTTCTTCCAGCGTGATCCATGTTATGTGATGGAAGGAGGTGAGCACTTAGTTCTGTCTGGGAAGCGAGTTCCTGTTCATTTCTTTCACTGCTTTTCAGCCTCTTAAAAACTAAACACTTTGGTGTCGCCATCTTGAAGGGTTGCTGCTGCTACTCATCACTGTTTCTTGCAAAGTCTGAGTAAATAATGGACCTGCAGGTAATAGTAAACTTAAAAGTTTAAATGCAAAAGCTTGTATCGATTTGATTCTCCATTAAATCAGGTAATTTTGTGGTTCAGTACCCATGCATTAAAACTTGTAGCCCAAATACAAAATATCACTTTGCCTCATGCAGTGCTTGGAGTTATTGTTGGAAGAAAATAAAGCTCACTGTTGCTCTGATTATGTGCGCTTATCTGTGCTGTTGTCTTTATGTTTGGATACTGCTTAGGAATAGAAAGCATCCAAATCTGCTGCCCTGACTACTTGCAAATTCAGGCTTATCCTGCCGTGTTTTGCTGGTGAGCTGCTTGTCATGAAATTGGAGCGTGACTGTTCCACTGTTTTCAGGCTGCCAGGTGACAGTCTTGCTTTTTGTGTCCTGTGTTACTCTGTATTGTGCTTGTGGAGCAATAATGTCACACCTTTCACAAAGAAAAACATGAATACATGTTTTCTCTCCCACCTCCACCCCGTGATTTCATGAGAGAGGTAAGAGTCAAAGGCTTTGCTGGAATACTCCTCTGTCTTTTCTGTAGCATTGTAGAGATTTGAGCTAAGGGGAATTAACTTGAGCATGAACTGATACATGAAATGAGCATCTGTGATTCTGCTGCTGTCCAGTCCTTATTGAGCTGTGAAGTTAAGCAAACGTCCAGTTGGACGCTTGTGAAGAGGAACCTATAGCATTTTGATTGAGCCCTTGTTACTTTAACTGCTTTAACTCCCTGAGGGTGGTTGGCCATATAGGTAATGCAGGGTTTGCTTCCTTGTGCTTTGGCTTTATTAGCACCAGTGGGATTTTAGACTTTTTAGTTTTCGTTGCACTTGTGATTCTTTCCTCTGAATTAATGGATATTTTGAATAAATCATTGTGAGGTGGGGCAAAGCATGTTGTAGGAAAAAAAAAAATCATTGAGCCAGCATATCTGAACAGGTTTCATGTCTATTACTCACGTACCTTGTGAGGCCATTACACATGTAAGTTAATGAGGATTTTTCTTCTTTGAATCACAGAAGGCATATGTGCCTGACTCACATGCCCAAGCGCTATATGAAGAGAAAGCAACCCCAAGCACACTAAGTTGTTCTTTATAGATATATTATCCATAAAGCATACAATATTAGTGCTGCCAGTGTCGCGCTGAAATACTCTGTCTGGACCAATGTCCTCTTGTGTTGGGAAAAATTATCATAAAGAAAAGTGATGTCATTGCTGCCCGTATTCTAGCGATTGTGAAGTGTGTTATAGTTAACACTGAACAAGATGAATTCATGCTGGGACATATTGTGAAATGTTAATTATATGAAAAAACACCATTGGATTGGCTCCCACTGCTCCTGATTCATAAGGAAATTCCTAGAGGGAAAAGAACAAAAACATCAGCTGTGCTGTCCTTTGCAATTTTTCTGGGGAATCACTGCAAGGTAATGTAGTGTTGCTGATACACATTTACTCATCTTACTTAACTGGCAAAATGAAGGCATCACTAGAGGATGTCTTATTCCCTCTGTCTTATCCTCTGCGATACTGTTTCATGTGGAAGCATTTCCCAAGTCCTGAGGCACCTCAGACTCATTTTGACCCACACTGAGGAAGGACCTGGGCAAGCACCAGCCCTTTCCTGGTTCCACCTAAGGGATGGCAAGCACATGTACCTGGCCTTTGCATGCTCTGAGCACATGCAGATCTAGGTCTGAGTAGATGGGTGAGGAATGAGTGTGCAAGATATCTCTGAGCAAGCTGATGTAGTTGAAGATGCCCCTACTCACTGGAAGGGGGTTGGACTAGATGACCTCTCAAGGTGCCTTCCAACCCAAAACATTCTATGATTCTATGGTATCAAAGACTTAATTCAGGATGATATAAATCACTCTAGGAATAGACTCTCACCTCTTACACAGGCAACTGCCTTTCAGAAATCTAAATTAGAGCAGATGAGCTCTTCCTTTCTAGGTGAATCTTGTTTTGCAGTGAGCAGTGACTAAAGAGAGGACATGAAAAGGATTGCCAGGTGAGCAGGAGAAGTGTAGCTCTGCCCCTTCTATGTCAAGGCATGGGGAGCTGCTAGAGGGGATCTTCCTTTTCACCTAATTAGGGGTACACTCTTGTGGCCATGGCTAGTCAACTCAAGTGCCTCTGTCTGTCCTGTTTCCAGCCTGGCTTTGAAAGTATTTGAAACCAGCCTGGGAGGAGACACTTCCCAGGTGTGGAGAGCTGTGATGTGGAAAGAATTTAGCTGTGCTAGTATGTGGCTGGGTCACTTTTGTCTTCCCACAGATCACGTACAGATATGGCTGATATCGTGGAAGCTGCATGCTTTGATTTCATCAACCAGTGTTTAGACTCAGCTGACTCTGTTGTTACTGCAAAGACTACAGTTGAGTGGGAAACAAGAAAGTCCCTGTGAATTTGCAGCTACTGGAAACACGGTTGATTATTACAGGAGAATGGCAGCTAATTCTGTAAATAACACGGTGTGGCTGGTTTTGATTTGCTGTTTCTTTAGTCACCCATTTTAGTTTGAAGTAGTGTGGATAAAGGCTAAATTCACAGGCTCATTGGCACTAACCCCAGTAAGTTATTGGTGTACATTCCCTGGAGAAGACGAACTCTGATACAACTCATTGTCTTGATTTTCAAGTGGGAAGAGTCTGATGAAAGTCTAGCCATTGGCTGAGAAGTCCTACCTAGTAAATTGTATGTTGGGCTTTAGTAACCAACGCAGTGGCTTGCTCGTTGGATTTTGATTTTAGAAGTCATACCTAGCTTCTGCTTGGATTTACTTTTAAGTTTGTTGTGTACATTAGAATTTATCACATGGCATGAATTATTTCTCATTTAAAAAAAAAAAAAAGAGTTGCCTAATGCCTCTCTATTTAAAAAAGAAAAAGTCTGCTGTGTACTCTAACTGTTCTTCAAATGTCCTCAAGCAGGCATCTGAGCTAAAACTATTTAAGTGGAAGACACATGCCAGGGAGTTAGTGAGAATGGTCTGGAGCAAGGCTAGGTTTGTTACTTTCTGGTGTTCATAGCAATTCTATGAGCAGTAAACTTGCATTCCCAGAAAATTTCCATGGGTTACAAGACTCACTGAGTAAGACAGGGTTTGACTGATGTGTCCTACTCCTCTCTTTTTAATTTCCAGAAACATCTTCTGATCTTTCATGAGTAGGAAGAAACATGCAAGGATTCAAATACTGAGCTTTCCTCTGTACCATGGGGGAGAAGGAAGGGAAATTCCCTGCAGCTCCAGGTAAAATCTGAGACTCTCATACATGTGTGGAGGGGACAGTTTTTGTAAAAAAGGGACCGTCTGATGACGTTGCTACCCATTAAGTTCTTTGCAGAAGAGAAAAACAGGATGCTTGGTGTATGTAAGACACATGGTTTTTGACTCAAAAATCTCTTGCCTTAAGCAAATACTAGTAATAAAAGTGAAGGAGTTCTGACTGATAAAAAGGTGATCTGCTTGACGCTAGTAACTAAAGATTTAGCCCTTGAGTTACTCCACTCACTTTGAAGCAGCCATTTGCCATTTATAAACCTGAGATCTCAAGAAGTTATGTTTACGGGCACCTACATACTTTCAGAGATGTAACGGTATTACACACTCATGCTTACATACAGTACACCAAGATAGGCTCCATTACATGACATACTGTTCCAGAGCTGTCAAAGAGTTGAATTCTGCTCTCCTTTACCATTTTGTTTACATCTGAGCATCTGCAGGTGACTGGAGGTGTCATTCCACTGAAAATCAGAAAGCTGAGCCAGGAGTAAAATGTTACTCCTAGAGAATAAGATTGCTGTAACCTTCTAGACAGGGGCATAAAAATGTCTTCAGTCTTTGAAAGCCACCTTGATGCAGGTTAACCTGTTGATTGCTGTGCTTCAGGTGGCTTTGCACATAGCACTGCTTGGGACTGGCAGTCACATAGCAAAATAAAAAGTTCTGTCAAACCCTCAACCGCAGTGAGAACTATGGGTGAGTCGCTCCAAGCTGGTGCTGAATAGCATCCTTTATTCTCCCCTTGATGTGCTTTAGATGTCACAGGAAATGCTCAAATCACGTCTTTTCATGTGAGCCTTTCTGCAGCCCTTCCTATATGAAAAGCCATATGTCTCTGTCTGCGGAAGTGGCACATTTCACCCTGCTGATCCAATTTATTTGGCCTGATGCTTTTATACAAATACATTTTCTCTGCCCAGATTCTTATTTGTGTCATGGTCTGTTGCTGTTAAAGATGAATGAAGACTTGTCAACAAATAATCTATCCAACAAATTAGAATCTGATCCAAACCCTCATTGACGTCAACAGAAAGACTCTTACTGACTTCAGTGGTCCTACAGTGTCCTTTTCATCCTTCTGCAATGCCTGTAAGTATATCCAGTTTAGAATGAAAATATTTTTCCCCACAGTATTTTTTTTTTTAAACTCTGTGTAATGATGGAGAAATATTGAGCAAACAAAACTAGAATTGTGCAGTTTAGATGTAATTTGGCAGATGGTTGCTGTCCTGTAAAAGCAACTGTGTGCCTATTATTGTGAATACCTATGGGTTTAACTTTAAATATCCCGAAATCAGAGCAGTGGCGCTTTGAAAACTCCCTTGCTCTTCTTGCATGGTTGTGTTGGCAAGGCTCCAGCACTGGGCTTCGTGCTCCGTGCCTGGAGCCAGGCGTGGCAGAGCCCTGCTCCTTGCCTGCGGGCGGACGGGTCCCCCCAGGATCCCGGCTGGGAGCTCCGGAGCCTTAGAGCCGGAGGAGGGCGAATGTGGGGGCGAATGTTTAAATAACAGACAAGCCCTTTCTTCTTTCCCTGAACGTAGCTATCTCTGGTAGCTCTTGCAGATCTGTGTCAGCAAAGTGATGTTTGTAATACTTCCTCAGAAGAAAGTTTATCTTATGGAATATTAAATAATAAAGGGGGCGAAAAAAGGTTGCAAGAGGTATGGTTCAAGCAAAATAAGCAAGCAGGCAAATTCTGGCATGTAATTTCAGGACTCAGTTTGATCACATCTAAACAAGTTAAAAATAAGTGCTCTGCCTTGAAATGGAGCGAAAGGCCCAGGCGATGAGTGCTCAGCTGATTTCTAACAGGGGAAACTTTTGACTTGGAGCAGAATCTACATGAGCACAGTGCCTGAGCAATGGGAGAAGCACTGTCTCTCCTCCCCTCAGTGTGAGTTTAAGATTAATGCTCTGGGAGGGGATAGCTGCTGCAGAAAGAGCTAAGGAAATCTTGCTGCCAGAACTGCACAGATGGTGAGGGGAAAACAAATCTTTTTGGGGAAGGCAGAGAGTTTTAAAAATCCACACAAACCTGATGAGCCTGGAACTGCTTGGGTTGATGCTCCCTGTTGTCTTTCCTGTATTTTCACGTGGTGAAAGGGAGAAAGGATGAATGAACATCCCCCTCTCCTCAGATGAATGTGTTACACTCGAAGTAGTGTAGTACTTCTTCGAAGGATTCAAGTGGCACAGGGGAACCCATGTCCTGAAAGCCTGATGTTATTTAATAAAGGATAGATGGAGGTTATCATAACAATTTGAGGCTGTAGGATTTCAAAACCCAGTACAAAGCATTTCATTCACTGCTCAAAGATCTCTCATGTATTTTTTGCCAGCCTCCTTTCTGAATGGTCATTGCACGTTGTTGTCTCACAAGATGCGACTCAGTGTAAATACCATGCTTGGGACAGATCTTCGTCTGCTGTAGGGAGAGCTGTGATAGAGATAAGGTCAGCTATAACAGGTAGGGATGAGGCCATGCACCTATTTTTCTGTATGTACATATGCTACAAGCAATTAATAGAAATAAGAACTATGATTCTGCTAAGTTTTCAGTTTCTTGTTGTTTTGGGTTTCTTTTTAGTGCATAACTCCTTCCTCACACTGGGCTGAAATGCTGAAACTTTTTCTCATACGCTGCACACTATTTTTAGCAGGGGAGGTTTTTTTTTATAAGTAGGCAGACAGCCTGCTTTGAGACGATGACTTTGAATTAGGGGCATTAGGAAATGAAAGTGAGGAAAAGCTCAATGAAGGGTCAAAAAAAAAAAAAAGAAGAAATGATCAAATTACACTTTCCCTCTGGTGAGGAAAGCAATAGATCTATCCCATCAAGCAAATAACAGTTAAGCAAATGATGAGACTGATATTTGCTTTTCCTGCCAGTGTTTTAAATGTCACTGTTCTTCATTCTTTTTTTTTTTCCCCTCTCATATTAACCCAGAAATGCTGATGCACCAGCATGTCTCATTATGACAGTGAAAGATATTTCTCTTTGCTGAAGTGAATTCAGAAGAAAACAAATCCTAAGGGCAGTGCACATCGACTGTAGAGAACAGCACGGTCTGAGGTGGCTGCTGGAGGCTGCCCGGGGCAATTTGTGGGTTTCTGGGCAGGCAGGCAGAGCTGATGAGAACGCCGGAGTTGTTGGTAGGAACTGGCAGTGACAGCTAAATCTGGTTATTCTCAGGGAAGAAAAGAGAAGAAATTAAGGAAGTGAAAATACATGGAAGCATGCTATTATTATTTAAAACAAATACCCTGTGGCCACAGCAGGAAGCATGCCACTGCTGACCGATATATTAATGCAAAATAATCATGACTGAGACTCAAGGTAGAGGTAACCCAGATAAGGTGCAACAGTAAATACAAGCTTCAGAAAACTCAGATTTTGTCATTTAGAAAAGCCAGCTTTCCTCCCCTTCCCTGCCTGGAAGAGGGTGGATCAACCTCTTTAACTTAGGAGAAACTGTATTTCCCTGACACCCTAGAATTCAAGTCTTGTTGGCCTCAATTGATAAAACAGATTTCACTGTAGGTTAAAACATACATTGCATGTCTACTGTATAATACCATTCACTCAGGTGAATTCCTACTCTGGCTCATTAATATCCAGTGAAAATACTGGGAGGAGAGGGAGAAGCACCGGTAAAGAGGTCTGCAGATACTGTCACATTTCTGACACTTATCTCGGGTCTGCTCTTTTTCTAACAGCAGAGCTAGAAAGATGTCCCTAAAAAACCATGAAAATCACCCCTGGAAAATGTCTGAAATAATTAAAGGGTAGGAATGAAATCAGCTCGAGGCCCTAGAGCACCTTCGGTTATGGGGAAGATGCAGAGGTGGCTGCAGCAGCAGCAGCAGTGATATTACCGCACGCTCCTTGTCGAGGAATTTAATGTGTCCCACGCAGCCTCAGTAATTGCCCCAGTGTGGAGCAGCGCCACACAGGCAGCAGTCGAGCATGAGCAGGAACAGAGCTTGAAATCTCACAGTGCGAGGGGAATTTATTGGCACTGCCAAACCTGAAAACTCAAAGCGAGCTCCTGTCAGGTTGATTGAGGAGTTGAAAGGAAAGCAAGTCACAGCCCCCCAGGGTGTCAGGCATTTCGCAAGCCTCCACTGCACAGGTGTCAACTCCGGGTGGCGTTTGCCCGTCACCCGCCTGTGATTTTGCAAGCCACTGAGGGCTCTGCAGAGCTCAAAGGGTTGCTCAAGCATACCAAGGGCTGCTAATCCACCTGCGTGGAGATGGTGCCTCTTGCTTGAGCTGGCATGAGGGACAGGCTGCTTGGAAATGAGGCATCTCACAGAGAGAGGTGAGTGCAGGGGGTGATCACCCCACAGCTTGGTGTATCTGCTTTTGGTAGCCCTAGGTTGTTCTTGATTACTATAATTTATAATGTTGCAGCACATAGCTTCACACCTGGAAATGGAGCCATGTTTTGCCATGTATATAAACACAAGGCAAAGGAGGGTTTGTCATCCAAAGATGGTGCCAACCCTGAAAACTTTCTACTTCCAACAATATCTGTAGAATAGTGAGGAGTTGTGAATTATAAGAATGCCCTGGGCTGGCTTGGTTGTGCATTTAACACAATGGGCTCAACTTCGGTAAAGAGTATCAAGGACAGATATGGAAACTTTTACTAGGAGACATTTTGTGGGTAGGCATAGAGAGAGTTCATTCTGGTTACAGATGGACAACCTGTAAGGGATATCCATTTGGTGATCCAGGGGCTGGTTCCAGCTGGAGAACATTTGTGTCTGGTCCCAAAGTACTGTGATGGTGGTTTACAGTTGTTTATGCACATGAAGTCGCCTAGCTTTGCATATGGCTATCAAACCACCACCATACCCAAATGGCTCTAGATGATGCCCAGCAAGTCCAAGCATATGTCCTGCTTGACTGATAGGGAGTTATGTGTGCATAGTGACCATGACACTGGGAATTGTCCCTTACCTTGTGTTCTAGGTGGTATGAAATACCACAAAAAAAGAAAAAGAGTTCATGTATAGGTGTTAGTGATGCAGAACCTTTTATTACCTGTGCTTGAAATGTAAATGCAGTTGGTGCTTGGTTTTAAAACATTGATGTTTTGATAGGATCTTATCCTTTAGGAAAAATATTATTTGTGTTAGAGACTTTAATTAATATTTATGATTCCTTTCCAGAGTTTAGAAGCCGGATTTTTAAATATAATTCTTGTAAGGTTTCCATGTGATTGTTGCTTGGCCATTGCCTACGTGTAGAAAACTGGTTTCCTCACTCAGAAGGTGGGATTTGGGGAGGGAAGCAAAATCTGATGCCTGTGTACTGGATTTGCATCATCAAATGAAACCAATAGAGTTCATAGTTTGAGTGTAAGTGACAGGCTGCCTGCCCTTCAACAGATTAACAGGTGAACAAAGAAGGAATCCTAATTCTAAAACAAAATGATACAGCTGGTATTAGAGAGGCAGTCAACAGTCCTCAGCATTTGAATGGTTGTAGCTTACCTCAGGAGGTATAAATTAAGGAGCCCTCTTTGGTGTGAAGTAGCAGGCCTACACAGAGCCTTAAGGATAAGTTAATTTTCTCCCCTATGAGCCAAAAAAAAGGATTGTAAGCACAAGAGCTGGGAGAGTCTACTTCCAGTAAGCTTGCTGACGCTTGAGACTGTGGAATCCGCAGTTGCTAGAGGGAAGCGGCTGGGAGTTTCATAAATAATCAATTGCTGTAACCCCATGAGGTCATCATAAAAATATGCAGAAGAATCATAGAAAGAATATAATGGGTCACAACCTCAATAGCTTCTAGAGCTGATAAATAACAGAGAACTTGATAAAAATGTATTACAGCCAGAAACCTTAGTCAGAGGTATCTTCAAAATTATATTAGACAAAATTATTACTTTGGGAAAGAGACAAATGTTCTTACCAAAGGGCCCAAACTAAGTACATGTGGGAAACTCTAATTCCTGCAGAAAAGAACTAAATCAACATCATTTAGCCTTTTCAATTTAGAAAGAGCATGGGCCTCCAAAGTTTGTGTCTCACACAGAAATATTCTTGTAGACTAAACTTTGTTACTGATGTTCTTCAGGCAACAGTGACTAGGTTTACTTATTATATATGCCCTTTAAAAAAGCTAGATTTGAGTTATAAAAAAATCCTGATAGATGCAAACACTAAAAATATGAAGATCCAGTATAACACCTGGCTTGCCAGAAAAATAAGAAGATGGATTATTTTGAGTACCACATTGATCTAAAGAAGCATCATCAATAATATAAAGATCATTTGAACACATGATACAGACTAAAAGAAAATAGGTTGACATATACCTGCAGGGGTATATGCAGCATCTGAATGCCGGAACCTAATACGAAGCTTGACTGAAATGTACCACGTAAGCTGTAAACTGGAAATATGATATACAGTGTGACAATTTCTTTCCAATTACTTTTGGTAACAGTGGAAATCAAGGTCTTTAAAAGAACAGAAGTATCTCCACTAACGGAAAGCTGCTTTGAGAAAGAGAGAAGTTAACGATGCTGTCGATAGCTAGGAGTAGCACATCTTAAGCAGCTCTTTAGGCTGATGTTTTAAGGTCCAACTCAGAAAAATGCCTCTTTCATTTAAGGCTTATAGATATTTCCAATGGAAGTAATGGGGCTGTTTGTGCTTGATTGGGGACTTAGTGCATAGGTTTGAAGCAAAGTCACTGGGTAGTTACTAAGGGAAATCTGACAGTCCAACATAACGTGGTTGTAAAACAACATCTTGTAATATAACAGGAGTCTCCAATACAGAGGGAATAGTGCAAATATGGTGCTATCACTACATCAGGGTGCAAATGCTTGGCTTTGGAGAAGGGACCTATGGTGTCAGGCTTGATATAAGTATATATGGCTAATTTCTGTTTCTACATTTTCTAGGCTTTAGATAGGCTGCCTGGGATCCCCAGAGCAGTCCAGGTGCCATGGCTTGGAGCTCCCAAGATGTTAACGGAGCTGAAATTGAGAAGCATCCCTGAGCTCTGGCTAGAAGGCTGCTGGCCTTGGGTTCAGGTGTGTTGGCTTTGTCCTGGAGCTTGGTGTGTAAATCACCTGGCTTCAGAGGACAGGCAAGCTCCTGGTTGGCCTGCTCATGCTTGTCAGACGATGCTACAGAACAGCAAGAAAAACATGTTGCAAAGAGCTTAGCTGCCTTTATTCTTGCCTCTGAGAGATTTTTGGTTGAATCCCTGCCTCTTTGGGAGCCCTGCTGAAACCAAGGGGGTTTTGCCTCTTGGCTGTTTTTCCGGTGGGATTGAAGGACGGTTTAAAGGTGAGATGAAAGTAGAGGAAGGTCTAATGAATGCATCCTTGTGTAGAGTACCTAGGTAGTTTTAAGTTGATGGATTTGATCTTTTAAAACAAATTACAGAGAATAAATAATGAACAAAATACATTTGGTTAACTGCAGTTTCTGCCAGTGTGCTATCTAGCTGTTTTCAGCAATACCCCCTAGGCAGCGTGGTAGAAATGGGTCAGCGTATACATGTTTTCTCTCCTCTATTAGCACTGCAGCAAATTCTGTGCTTCATGTGCCCCCAATTTCAAGAGCTACTTCCCTGGCTATTCCAGCCTTTCTGCTCTGCCTCCGGTAGTTTGGGATCTATTGTTCAGCAAAGATGGCTTGAGATGAATGGAGACTATCACTGGAGAAAACAAAACTGCCGTGGCTGCGGGCTGGGGAAAAGAGGATGTCAGATGGGAAACAAGCATTGGGGGTGAGGAGGGGGGACAGAAGAAAAGGGGGGTTTCTGCTTGCAGTGGCACGTGGCAGGCAGCTTGCATGCTTGTGTGATATTAACTTCCTTCTCGTTACAACATGGAAGCCTCCGGCATCCTGACCCTCACAAATACAAACAGACGTCCCCAGGCAGACCAGCCCACTGCTGCTCCCTCCAGCATCAACATCTTTCACACACAGGGTTCTTTATCACAAATGGCTTTTTTATCATTTATGTATTTCAATTATCTTAAACTATCTCTTTTTTTTCTCTCTCTTCCCCTCCC
>NW_009259595.1:322880-327129 GCF_000687185.1 Egretta garzetta
CCCCAGTCTCAGAGGAAGTGAGAGAATGGATTTAATGCACTTACCAGATGAGCTCAGTGCTGTAGATAATCACCTAAAGGCCAGGTTTTTCAGGTTTTGTTTACAGCTTTGGAGTAGGAGTGATATGCCAAAGCACTGGGCATCCAGCAGCTGCCTTGGAAATGAATGGTAGCTGTTCTGGTGCTTCTGGAAAGAAAACAACTTATTCAGGTAGTTAGATATGGATTTAGGAATTGTATCTGTTGGCTCCAGTTTCTGAACTGGTTGGCCCAAATTCCCCAAACCAATAAAAGTCTGACAGTGTAGAGCCATGCTAACACCATTGAGGAAAAACAGTCAATTATAGCATCAGTAGTGGAAAGGGAGTTTAAAAGCCCTAAGCTATTTAGAAGCCTTAGTCAAAAATGAAACTGGAATTTTAGTGCTTAAATCAAATAGGAAACTCATAAGAATCAGGCTCTTTTGAAAATGTTACCCAGTAATCCCTGTTAGTAAGAAGTCTTACCACTCTTCCACCACTGCATGGCAAGAAGAACATTAAAATGCTTGTCAAGCTCCTTCAACAAATAGTTTTTTAACCTGCAGATGCATTTGACTGATGGCTACCAGCTCTAACTTGGAAAACAGGAACCAAATCCCAGAAATTTATTTTTTTTTGGCAAATGATAAGAGTCACCTAAAAATGTTGTTTGAACGATCCCAAACCATGATCTAAATTTGGCTCAAATTCACAAACCCTTTTAGCGGTTAGAAAAGATCCTTGTTTTTCTAGAAAAGTCTATCTTTTTTTCTCCAAGAACTATAAATAAATAAAATACACAGATACCTCTGATTTACCCTCTGGTCAAGAGAAAGAGGAAGAGAGTAATGAGAAACTGAGTTGCCTTGGGAGGTCTCTCGAGGACTGTGAGACCGCACTTCTTCAGGTTCCAGGAACGATCTTTGGAAGCTGCAGTGGTCTGAAAACACGACATTTGTCTTCCAAGTATTTGAGGAAAAAGAGCAGGCATTGACTGGACGGGAAATGGGAGAGGTGGTAATCCTGTTGAGCAATCCAGCGATACACCCTTTCCTCACAGTTCCTTCCTACTTGGGTGAGATAAGTAACATTGGATGTTGGTGGCTAAGACCAACAAAATAGGGTGGTGTCTTTATCTAAGACGGGTGGGTGTCCCCATCTTGAGATTAATTAATGTTTAATCTGCTTGGAACTTTGGTATATTTTGTCTCAGCGTGTTCCCAAGCATATTAGTGGACCTTTTGGAGTTTAGAAACAAAGTCATTTCCATAGCCAGCTGGCTGGCAGCCTCCTCTGGAGAGAAGCAGACAGAGGGGCACTTGTGGCATTTCCGTGGGCCTTTTTCTGGCGATCAGAGAACTGGACATACTTTTTTTAAAAAGTGCCTTCCTAAACAGTAGCATACAGCTTTTTAAGTCCTTATTTTCTATGTGGCATAGTATCTTTTCCGTTTTGACACTAGAGATTTCATTTGCGTGGACTTTAAAAACAGGTATGGTGTTTGGTACCTGTTGTTTAATACATTAAAAGATCAATATTCTTTCTGGTGGTGATACCACAGCATTTCTGCTTCCCTTTCACTTTGGTGGTTAAGTATGAGGAGAAAGGGGAACTATTCCAGCCTGACTGCGCATCTCTGTAATACAAAAGGTGAAAGTGTCCTTTTCCCCTTATAATTTATTACTTTGGATTGTTTTCCAAGTTGACATAATCAGGTCTTTGTAATTTATTCTCTTCTACATGTATGGCCTAGTGGATAATCTAAACATCTCTGTGTACTGCTCGATTTTGCGATGCCACCTTTTGTTGAGTAATACTTTAAAGCAAATACTTTTTTTCCAACTGGTTTTGATTTGTGGGTACCTAACTTTCTTCTAGGGAAGGTTTAGTATTTTGCTGTATGTGGATTACTCTAGCACAAGCTTGAACTCGCTTTCTCTGGGCACATTTCACAAGACTTAGAAATAGCCCACAGGCTAGTTCCCAAAGGCCCACAGAGGAGAGGTTGAAAATCACTTTATTAACAGTACCTCATTTTGTGTGGAGCACGATGTGAGTGCAGAGAGAAGGGGCTGGTCATTAATATACATTAGTACCCAAGAAAACTAGTGTTTTATAGTTTCTGTACACTAGAAAAGACTTAATTCAGCTCATATTGCTTACATAATTAGAATGAATAAAATAGGCGGACCACTCAGGAATAAGGAAAGCTGGTTTTAGTCTAGTCAAGGTTAATCGGTGTTCTTATATATGAAACTGAAAGGATTTTTACTCTTTTATTAAACAGCTTTGAAAAATTAACATTTAACTTGCTGCAGGCTGCAAGGATGTAACATTAATAGTGATAGAAAACAGCAGATTTTTAATTTTTCCCTTAGTATTTTTCAATAGAAGAAGAAAATTTTGTGCTGGACACAAGTAATTTTCCTAAAAACTTAATGTCATTCCTGATAAACAGTGATAATCACTGAAACGTTGTTTTATTATACATGCTATTAACTCCCGTAAGTCATTAAGAACATTCTCATTAATACAGCTTGCTCTGCTTTTGCTTCAAGAGAATTGCTGTTAGAGCTGACTGGAAACCAGGAAAAGTGGATCTCTTATATTGCAAGACTATTCACAAAAAATGTTTTTCTCTTTTGGCCTCAGTTTGGGAAATTCCCTAGGGACTCTAATGAAATCTGTGAGTAATATGTAGTCCATCAGTGGTAAATGTGGTGGGGTGAATAATAAAGGGTCAGTTTTCCATCATCTGCCAGATCTTTGAAAGACCAGATTTATTCAGTCACTGTGATTATGTTGTGATTGTACATGTCATGAAATCCCACTTAGGACTGTGAAATTTCATAAGAACTAAGTCAGCACTGAGTCTGGCCTCTTCTTGTGGAATGGCTGTTGCAAAATCCCTCCCTCCCAAGCCGTTTTTGAACTTCAAGTGATAATGCAGTTGATGGTTAATGTCGCATACCTCCATAAGCAGATGGACTGAAAGAATTTTAATAACTCTCTGGATCTAAATGATCATTCCTTCCACATTCTTTGTGGCTTCATAGTGTTTATGATAATTCTTGCTTGGGATCCAATCTATACAGTTTATCCAGCTGTGCCTTTGATGTCTGTACTGTGGTCTCAAGGGAGAGAAGTCGTGAACGAGCAGTTAGTGAGCGACACCCGAGGGGTTATGACATCTTTAACATAAACTCATCAGCATAAGGTTTTTCCTCTGAAATAGATTAAGCAATTTATTTAGCTATAAAATCCAGAAAACTAGTTAAGTGAATTTTACTGGGGAATCAATAAAGTAATAATTTTGTGGTAATATCACTGAGGCTGAGGTAACCAGCTTTGGTCTTCGTTTCTTTGTTAATCCTTTCCCCCTATCCTTTTTATCCCACTATTTTTTGAATAGCCACATGTTATTCTGATGAGAGAATTGAAAAAGCATATTGAGAAATCTTTGAGCACATTAACTTTTCTACTGTGAAATCTTTCTTTCTTGCCTTTGCAATAGATGCAAAAAAGAACCCATCCAGAATTCATTAACTAAAATTTTATCTCAAACTCATATTTTTGTATTCTGTTAAATTTTCTCCATTTATATTTCATAGAATGGCTAATCCTATCTGAGACATGCCTGTAAGCTAAAGATAAATATGTAAAACTTACCTTTGAATTGAATGGTGTCTAACTATTGCTGCTTTTAAAAAAATAATAGCAAGCCCCTTGACATTATCCTCTGCAGTGCTTCAGAATTTGCACTTAGGCTGCAATTATTACAGTTACATAGGAAGTTTTTCCTTCTGATAATTAGAAACAAATTACTTGAAAAGAAACTTAATTTGTTAGGCTGTTATAAATATTAAGAGATGATAAATTGTTAGAAGAAAATAGACCTTCCTACACCGGTTATTTCACACTTGCATTTTAGAGTAGATTAGCTAGATTTAGCAATGTGCTTATTTAAGGGTTTAAATGGTTTTCAAAGGTCTTTTTCTCTAAAAATTTATGAAAAAAAAACCCTCATCTGTTATGCACTGTGAGTTCTCTTTCTTTGCAGCATTAAAAAAAATGCCAGATCATATTGTATTATCAGTGTATTTGCCTTTAGGAATTCTATTCATGTGTGTGAACAGAACACATGCACCTGAACTATAGGAAAGTTAAAAAGAGTAGGACTAAAGGTCTTTTTGAAGACAATTTTCCTTCCTTTTTCAGCAGTCTTAAATG
>NW_009259595.1:327143-345648 GCF_000687185.1 Egretta garzetta
GGCCACAGTAGTAGTGACATCAATTGGAGTAAGTCCATGCCCTTTGTGATAAGTAAGCAAGCTAGCAGTACCCAGGAGGACCGAGTAGATGGTGGTAAACATGAATACTGGGCTGGTATTGCTGAGTGGATCTTCTTGTTTTGATAGTGGTGTGTGCCTCACACCACGGTGGTTTTGGGCCATAGAAACTTAATAAGGGGAAAACAAAAAGCAGTGGGCATCCTGAAGAAACTGGTCATATGCGAAAAATTAGAGCTGGCTGGAGAAAGTGGATGTATTTTTCCATCAAAAACATCAATAATAATAAAATATAACTTTAACTTTTTCTATGGAGAATTTCAATTTACAATCAGAAAGTTTAAAAAACAACTAACAACAACAAAAACCACCCTCAAACCTCTGAATAACTTTTTGGAAACTGAAATATTTTAGATAAAACAGAAGATCTGTCTTCAGAAAAGTTGTTTTACTGTTTTGTGGTGGCTGTAGCTTTCAGTTCCTTGTACTTTTCTCCATTACTGGTGTCTGTGGACACATTTGAGCAGCTCTCAGGAGCTGAGGAGGCTTGGTGGGGTCATTTCAGGATCTCAGGATTCCCTATCGGAGCTTGCTTAGCTCGTGGCTGGAGGTCGACGGGCACTTAGGGTATAGTAAATCAGTGGGGGACCCAGACTGAATGAACGTATTAGAAAGGACCAAGAAACACACAGCTCTGAGATGTTATTTTGGTATGTATTAGGAGATATTTTTCATTTTCCAGCACTCGGATAAGTCCTTGCCCCTGGAAGTTTGCATGGCATATCCCTGTGGAAACATTCAAGACCAGGTTGGATGGGGCTCTGAGCAACCTGATCTAGTTAGCGGTGTCCCTGCTCACTGCAGGGGGGTTGGACTAGATGACCTCTAAAGGTCCCTTCCATCCAAAAACATTCTACGATTCTATGATTCTGTGGTAGTTAAGACAAGGACTTTGGATAGTATCACCTTGACTATTTGGCTTTCTGCATGTGAGGGAGAACCTTATTTACACAGGGCCAAACAGCAGAATAATAACCTATATATCAGCTAAAGTAGTAGAAGATATAACCTGGCTCTTGTATTTCTTTCTTGCCCAAAAATACTACCTAGAGACAAATCTCCATTTATTTATTTATTTACTTATACATCTATTTTCCTTTGGAGGAATGCAGAGAGGAGGTGGAAGCAGTTTTGCACGGCTCAAAGCAAGGAAGTGAACCCCAGACCCAGCAAATTATAGCACCAGTGTTAGCAAGTTGCCAGCTGGAGCCTTTCAACAGAGTCTGCTCACAGGGGAAATGTTGGCCACCTAATGTGCCAAGAGCCCCTGTGTATGTAAATACTTCAGGGCTCTGTTCTGCATGCATTTATCCTTGAAAAGGGTAGCAGCCTGTGCATAGCTTCATCAGCTCTGAAAGCCATGGCCGGATCCAAGGGTCTAATGTGTCTGTTCAGATATCCTGAAAGGACTTGATTTCCCTCAAGGTGGAAGCTTTCTGTCCTGCGTGTCTGTAGTGCGTAGAAGTGCCACTGCAGACAAGTGTTGCTGTGACCCGTTTTATGAGAGCAAGATGCTCCACATCCTTGTTGGAATAAACATGGCAGAGGAGCCTCCTCAGAGGTGTGGTCCCTCGGGAGCCGGCTGCTTAGCTGTGATTTTACACACCCAGCCAGCTCAGACATCTGAATGTAAAATTCCACACTCAGGGACGTCACATGGATTTTGTGCTCGTCTCTGGGGAATTCCAGGTCTATAAAACAATAAATGGACTATACAGTACTCATCCATATATGTAGTTTTTCATCTGTGACAGATGTGTTATTGATAATATCCTCCATTCAATAAATCCTCCAAGTATAATTTAGTGCCAGATTACTAATCTCTGTTTGATTTAACTGTTTCAGAGCCCACTATGTGAAGGGCTGGCAGTAGAGTGCAATGGGGAAGAAGACCATGCTCGTAGATCAGGCACAAGCCTGGGAGTTCAGAGGCTGGGTCTGGACACAGCTCTGCTGCAGACTTTGGGCCTAATTCTGTCCAAACTCCTTTCACTTGAACGTAAACCCACTAGTTCTCATTTCCTGGCTGATTCCTTGTATTTTTTATGGGCTGGTTAGCTCAGAAACCTTACATCCCATCACCCCGCAGGGATACTGCATGGATTTTGTGCTGTTATCTGAGTCTGAAAAATGATGAGCTGAAAGGCAGCTTAAACTCTTTGTGTATAACTGTGGAAGATTTGTCTGAACCTCCCATTTCTCTTGTATACCATGCAAGCTGTGCTTTTCCACTGCTTTGAAGGTTCATTGGTCTGAGAAGCCTATCCTAGATTGGACTTGTACAGCAAAGCTGTATAGAGATAGAAAAAAAAATATGAATGATAGGAATGATCTCAGGAATAGCTTTGTGACTAAGGGAAACATGTATGACCCTGACATGACTGATCACGGGGGAAGGATGGTTGTGCAGTTAGGAGAGAGCCCTGTGACACTGAGCAAGCAAGAGTTGCATTTCTCACTCACTGGTGGACACGTTGTTGATGCTTAGTGTGTAATAACCAAACATACAGTAGGAAAATAGAGGGGAACATTGCATCTGTAAACGCTGGTTTCTGTTTCAAAGTTATTCCTCACACATCTTAACCTAAGAACAGATGAAGAGTCACCCAAGGAGGCGAGAGTCTAAACCGATGAGGAAATGTTATTGCTCTGTGGGCATTCACTTGCGTCATTTCACCGATGCCCACCGGAGCAGCTGTGCTAGACCTCTTGAAGATTTGGCACAAGGTATCCTAGCGAGCTCGCTCAAAGGGCACTCCTTCATCCAGCTCTTCTAGCAGATGATAGCAAGCTGCCTGAGAAATTTAAGATTGTTCTGCTTTGCCTTATTGCCATAGAAAATGCTCCGTGTCAAAAATGGGGTTTGTAATATGAGCCTGTGTGATTTAAGCTGTGTAAGAGGCCTGAATGGAAACAGCCTTGCCCAAACCAATCATTGTGCTCTTTTTCCTTTTTTAGCCTTATGATTTAAGATTTTTTAAAATATCTTAATATAATTTCAGTATTTTAAAAGTGCCTGAATCTTTAAGTCATGTCTCTATTAATTATGCACCTAATTTGGGGAAGGAGAGCAGGTGAGAAATGTTCATTCCTTTACTGGCCGGAGGATGCTCAAATGAGATGGCAGCAGAATCGAGACTGTCAAAACAATAAAAGGAAGTGCTAACACTGATAATTATATTATTCAAACAATTTGAAATCCTTGGAGGGCGCATTTTTAATGATGCATTATAAAACAAATTGTTTTTCATAGCTTGAGAGAGTTGTAAAACAATAAACTAATTAAGACACCTTTTGTCTGTCTGCTCCTGTCTGCCTATGTGTGTGGTCAGAGGAAATTTGTGAGTGTTAATGGGGTACGCTTACATCCTATTTCTGGTAATTGTTGCCACTGTCAGTGTGTTTTAAAGACCGAATATTCCCAATCCAATTAAAAAAACCCCAATGTGAACCACAGTGTAGTTGTGCTGCTGCCCCAACTGCTTGGTAGACCTCATCCCTTCAGATTTGCTCTTCTGCCCCCAAAAATGGGGCTGCAACACCATCTCAAACAGGGCTGCAGCTGGATTTGAGACTTCTGGTGAGGGAGAGTCCCAGGCAGTGTAAGATGGCTTGAAGTTGGGATGCATTTATCTCTGTGCATAGAAAGTAATTGAATGCAGGAGCTGCAGGTGGTGACTAGTTCGATGATTGTCTCTTCCGGTGTCCTACTAAATGTAGCTACAGTATAAAATGTTAGACTGGGCTAAGAGGTGATTAATTTGTGCACAAGAAGCATTAAAAGTGCATGCCTCTTTACAGGGAGGCTGTTGGACTAGTTCTGAGATGTTTTGGTTTGCCAAGAAGTGAATTAGATTTCGGTAGTTCTCTGAATTTTTATGCCAAATAAGGTTTTGGTTCTGAGGGATGGATTCTGTTTTCTTTCCCATTGCAGGCTTTTCCCTCTCCGTGCTGTGCCTCTGCTTCCTTCAGTGGGATTGCTCCCACCTAAGCGCAGTGTAAAACTGAGCTCTGCATTAGACTTGCCCAATGCTGTGAGGAAGAAGGTGGCTGCATTTCTAGAATTACTGGAAATAGGACAGGCAGATAACAGTAAGGAATAAATCTTGGCAACCATCCTTGTGTACGGTGGATCTATTTAAGAGGATACATAGTGAGTAGAATATGGTCCCAAATTATAGCAGTATGTGGCTGCTGATACCGGGAGAGTATCATTTCAGCCTTTAGACAAATCCCATTTTCTGTAATTAACCTTACAACTACTCTTTGAGCCAAATAACCTCTATCTTTTTCCCACTGGAAAAGTGGGAAAGAGATCATTTTCCTACTATGTTGCTGTGTTTGTCTGCAATCTGTCTGGGTCTTATCAATTAAATCTTTTTTAAAAAGATGGGGACCTTCACTTTTCACGAGCACCTGTGTACCCGCTAGGGACGGAACTGTATGGATTAGGGTTACGGGAATCTCCAGCAAAGTATCTTTGTTCTGGGATCAACCCGTAATAGGGTTTTATGTAGAAGAAACAGCAAAATTCCTAGGGGATTCATTCCAATTATATCCCCAATTAGGACAAAAGAGTTTTAGTTTAGTTTAGTTAGGGTTTCTGCATTCTTAGCAGTTATAAACATTTGTTCCTTTATATGGAGGTGTTAATTAACATTGTTAAAATTTACCACAGGCTCTGAGATTCCCAGACAAATGAAGAGAGGTCATTAGCCACTTGCAATTAATAAAGTGAAAAAAGTATTTTTCAAAAGATATTTGAGCTTCTGAAGAATGAATCTTAATATCAGAATTGGATAAGAAATGTGGGTTAATTCCTAACCATTTACTTCTTATAAAATTAGTTGTCATTTACAGAAATCCATTTTGAGTTTACAGTAAATATTGTGTGTCCCTTATGTCTTTATTTTGAGCTAAAACACGCTGCTGAGTTAGCTATTGAGATATTGTATTGGTCTTTATTAACTCTTCACTGAAGAAGAGCCTGATATTGCTGCTTAGAGCTAAGAAATTCTCTCATAAGACCTCAACATCTTTTTTTTTTATCACTGTTCAAAATAATAAGGTGTTCTGTTGCCCTTGTAACTTTGGCAGATGATTAATTATAAATTTGAGGTACTGTGGTCCAGATAGAAAACTAATTGGGTATTTGTGAACCAAATGTGAAAGTGTTGAATGCAGGCCCATGCTTCAGTGCCACTTTGATATCTCTTTTCAGAGGTTAAATCCTCTGGTTTGAAATATATGAATACACACCGTCTGTTTCTCTCTAGTGGGTGTATATATTTCCAGGCAAAAATATAAACCAGCTTTACATGAGGTGATAAAGCTTTATCAGTATCTGTGGGGTAAAGAATATTTGAAAACGTATACATTCTATTTGAAAAAGCTGAGTATTAAAAATCCTGGATTCTTAAGGAAGATCTTTCTTAAGCTTTTAGAAAATATGGAAATTCACAGGTAAAATGCCCTAAACAACAGCAGCTCTGCTTTGCATCTCTGACCTTCCCTTCTGTGCTGCTCTGAATTACGCATTGATGGAAGAGAGGGTGTCTGAGGCACCTCGGGGTTGATAAGTGCCTTGCAAATCCTGCAGCCTGGTACCAGCTCTTTGGTTGCAGATTGTTTGAGCTAGTCTCTGGTCCTCCTTTCAATATGCCAGTATGTATGGATGAATCTGGTAGCTTAGTTGTATTAATTTCAATTTATTTGTAGAGTTTGCCCACAGACCAAAAATTAAGCACATGCTTGAAGGTTTTGTTAAGGTAGACCCTGACTTGTGAAGCTGTGGAGCTGTTCCTGTAAATCTCGCTGTGTGTTCTGACACCAAATTGTTCACTTCAAACCATGTCTTAGTGACAGCGACTGCTGTGAAAGATGAATGCTGAAATTCCTACCGAGGTGGGATTGAAACTGAAGTGATATTAAATCCATCATCCCAGAGAAACACGGATTTGAAAATAATTCCACGTAGAGGAAATACAGAACTTCATTTTTAGATGAAGAATTGTGGGGTATTGAAAGCCAAGAAGCTACCAGACTTTTAGTGGCTGAGATCAAGCCGTTGAGGTCTCTGCCTGCTTTTATTGCTGCCTGCAGGTTTGTGTGAGGCACAGCCCTGACTCGAGGTCTGATGATTGTGGCTGATCAGAGCACTGAGGTGGGTATTTTGTTTAAGTTTCCTCTATGTCTCACTAAGGACCAGGTCTGTGGAAATGATTTAATGCTGGTGAGTTTAGTAAAATGTGGGCCTTTGTGCTTCCCCACAGAGAAATGGATAATCTGATCCAAATCAGTTATTCCCCACTTCAGTGATATCTTCCCCTTTTTTCCTTTGTATGTAGCTCAGAGGGTTATGAGTTACAAGTGGGGTGGTGAACATGGATCTCTACCACAGCCATATTTATTTCTACCATCTCATCCTTATGCCCAAAGTCCATCTTCCCCTTGCTTTTGGTGGCAGGGAAAGTCTCAGGAGCCAGATGCCTCTGTCCTTGAAGGAGTATCACGGCCTACAGAATAATACAGAACACATAATGCTGTTTTCAGTTAATTCTATTCATGCTATTCCTGTATTTAGAGGATGGTGGGGTGAAGTTTGCTATGACTTCACAAACACATTGCCAAATGGTATCCCATGATTCACTCACTGAAAAAAACCAGCAAGGACCCAAACTCTACAAAACCTGCACCTCCATTTCGTTCATTAGGTGTTCTTGATTTCTTTCTTTCCCCTGAGGGAAAGCAGTAAAACAACTGTTATGTAGGGTTATTACAGAAACCTGTTTCTAGTTTTCCAGGAGAAATCCCAACTCTCTCCTTTGTATTGAAATATTTAAATAGTCAAAGGAGAGGAAATAGAAAACACAGCTCTGAGACGTCATTCCTTCATAGATCTCTCACCATGTCAGTGTTTAACTTGCATTTTTTTTAAGTTCCACTGTAAGGAGAGAATATCAGAGCCAAATCTGAGGCAAGCTACCTTCAGCCACCAATGCCTCTGAGCACGTCAGTCATGCACTGAAGCTGCTGGCACAGCTGGCACTCTGTACGCAACAGGGAATATTTTTAACACTACAAATATGAGTGTGACAGGTGCACATTTTATTAGAACTTTTTTTTTTGTTGTGCATTACTAGAGAGAAGAAAGCTAGCAACACTTTTTAACAAGTCTTCAAGTAAGTGGGAAAACAAATGAAGGTGTATGGTACTTATTGACATTTGTTAGCCAAATATAGGTAGTTCACAGCAGCCTATCATTTTCTCTGTTAAAAAAACCCCCCACAAAACCAAACCTAGATGAATTTTGAGCAGCTTGCACAGCCAGAACCACTCATTCTTTTTTATGAGCTTCATTTGCATTTATACTCTTCCCTGCTGTTGTTGAGTACGCCCCTTTCACTTGTCCTAAATCTACAACTGCACTGGGTGCACTTAAGTAGCTGTTTCCTACTGATATATTGATTATCAGACTAATTACATCCGGGGTCTGTATAAGGTCTAACAGAACCAATTTATTTGAATTTTTTATAGGGGGAAAACTCTCCACAACTAATTAATTCTACAGGGATAGGTCTAACTCTTTTCTCTCTTTTTTTTCTTCCTTCATCAAAGTTTCTGATAGGTAAAGCTTGTGCTAAACCCACAAAAAGTGTAGGGACAAAATGCATGATGATTTTGTCTAGTAAATTTTCATATCCTTTTCTTTTGATAGGATCTTTTTTTTTTAAATGTGCTTTCTGCTTGACAGGGTGATTCTTTTTTTCTGATGTGGTGCCATACAGTGGGCCCTGGTTCTGCAGTGAACTCTGTGTGTGCAGCCCTGCTGTGCCTATTGAGGTCAGAGAGGTTGGCTGCTTACCTGGAGCACACTGCAGAAATGGGCCATGGATATTAACTCATCAGTTTATAGCTGGAGCAAGAGTCTTTTTTTTACAGCCTCCTCTCCAGGATCATACACCTTTGTTTATTCAATTTGACGTAGAATTGGACACCTTCAATAATTTTAAGTATGTAACACAGATGAACCTTTCAATAGGGCTTTCTTTAAATTACAGGAAGTTCCAGATGTCTTTCTGACTAACTTTATCTGAAATTATGTAATCTCAAATCTCAGGCATCTGTATGGTGCAACCCCTTTGACAGGTACTTCATAGACTTTTTTGCAGTGGGTTAAAAGATGTTTTAAAATGGGAATGAAATGGAGCTTTGTGTACAAGCTATCATGGGAAACTGGATAGCGCCTGGTGATAGATTTGCAGTGTAATGAGGCTTTTAGCCTTTTACATCTGGACCTTCTCTTTGCATTCAGGGCGTGGAGAGCTTGAAAACTATTACTACTGTTTGGTGACACTTTTGTGGTTTCTCTAAATGGATCTATTGGTCTCAGTTCCTGTGAAAATGTCCATTGCCAATGGATTTCGATAACGCCTGCAATGATAACTGTAGTACAGAAGTCAAAGGACTGCATATAACCATCATAGCCTTAATGAGGACCATACCTCTTGCACTATGATAGGTCCTAGGAGAGGTATTGATCTGGGGAATGTCCATTTCCTTTTTCTGGTGTTTTTAATAGTGTGCCTAAGCCAGAATGCTACATTCCCCATTTGTCAAGACTGTTGCTTCCACGAACACAGAATTTGACTTAAAAAAGTCAGTTGCAACTCATTTACCTTGAATTTTTTTTTCAGTGGTGCCTTGGAACAAGCAAACTTGCTTAACAAAGCATCTGAGAGAACAGTGCAAGCCCAGAGGTTTTCTTTTCCTCATCAAATTTGTCAGGAAAATGAAAGCTACAATGGTGTTTAAATATCACAAACAGAATTTAAAAATGGACACAAAAATGAAGACAATTTAATGAGTGCAACATGAGAAAAAGAGTTCAGTGAGCTTGAGCCAAGCTCAGTGTCAAGTTTTGCAGCAGCATTCTGGACACTGTGATCCATAATTTAAACTTGGGCATTTTAGAAAGAATTATGTTAGTTTAGACTGGAAGGCATTAGAGTATAAATCAGAGAGTCTCCATCTCAGAGAAGATTAAACAGCTCCAAAGGTTAAGTAGAAGATATAAAACTGTTATGATATGTTTGTTATAAGCCTTCAAAGAAAGTGGTGAAGCAAGCAGGATGGCAAGGTTACTTCAATACCGGGGGGAATGATCCCAGGCAGATTGGGCTCAACTCATGGGACTTGGGGCTGGCCAGCATGGGTGGGAATATCCCAGAAGCATTTAGAAAATTATCCTGAGTTCTATACATGAAAGTAAAGCAGTTTTAAAGCTCTCTGTTCAGCATGTACTCATTACTGATATAGAGAACAAAAGCAGACGCCCGCAGGAATCTTGGAAAACTACGTAAATTAAAAACACTGTGAAACTTATTTCAGCTTTTATACGGGTGGTTGGCTGCAATGCCAGAAAAGGGCAAACATGGTAGCTTTTGGCTTTCATAAGGAAAGATCCAGTAAGAGCAGAATAGACAGATGGGGAAGGCTGTTTTTCTGAGGAGACTGCTGCAGACCTGAGTCTCAATGCCTTCCCATGGGGAGGAAGAATTCACAAAAACTGGAATTTCATATTCTGGCCTTGCTGTATAATTCCTGTGTAACTTTGAGCAAGGCATTTAGGCTTTGATTTTCAAAGGCAGCTAGTGAAGAGAGGAGTTCATATGGACTCCTTTGAAAATCCCACCTATAATTTCTCTGCACCTCACTTCTCATGGCAGTCAGAGTATAGCTGTCCTCTGCTCTTGTCTATCTTCTGGCTGTGAGCTTCTTGGAGCAGGACCCGCCTCACTTTGTGGGTGTGGACAATATATTGCGTAGGGGTCCAGGAACAAGCTGGAGCCAATAACAAACATGGTGATGGTTAGGTAACAGATGTGGCTGATAAGGGCCCCTTTGCTTTTTAATGACAACACTTCAAGATGCAATCACATCCCTGTCCATTCAGAATATACACCACTCCATCTACCTGAAGCAAATTGGAGGCATCCAGAATTATAAGCAATGTATATTCTGGATGGACAGGGATGTGGTCGCACACCTTTCACTGAGGTCTTGGGAATCATGGTCAAATCTTGAGGGGTCACCATTGAAAATTAATCAATCCATGCAAGTTCTTCCTTTAGGGACAGATTCTGCCATCTCACAATAAATCAAGTTTTAACAGATTTACAGCAGCCCTCCTCCAAGCTATGCTTTTATCTTCCTGCATAGTTTTAAAGTTTCTCAGTTTAGAAGGACTGACAGTTCTTCACAGATATCTCTCCCAGCACTACTTCCCTTTCACTCTTGGGGTTGAAACAGACTTTTGAAAACATTCATCCCCTCTTGGAGTAAGAAATTACAATCTGAGGAGCAATGCTATGAGGAAGGAGGCAAGCAGGAGTAGTCAGCAAATACATGGTCAGAAAAGTCAAAGCTGTGTGTGGGATGGTCTGATTTGTGACGTTACCAAAGCAGAATTGGAGAGAGAGAAAAAGCCAAGAAAGATGTTGAAGTAGAGAGAAAAAAGAGAATGTGGGATAGATGGAGGGTAGAAGGGAAGGAAGAAGCTATGAAACCTATTTTAAAATAAAATAAAGAAGGTGAAAATTGTTTTTTCTTGTGTATTTAGGTGGTGATTCTTGTGGGTCCTTGAGGGAAGTTTGAGGACTCTTGTTATATTGAGCATCCAGTACAAACAAGAATATTCTTGTTGGCTGATGGACCTTGCAACTGGAGCTTATACTCCTAAATCTTGAATTACCTTTCACTAGTTAAAGGAACTGCCATGACCACAGATAACTGCAAAATGGGAAGTCAGTTTGCAATGGACTTTGAAATGATGAAACCTGCCTTTGTGATCAAATGTAGTAAAGACCGAAAACCAAAATTGATCAACATTTTTCACAGAAGAACATTTGGGGGGAAAATGCCTCTTTTGTTCAGATAGATAGAAAACTTTCCTTCCACAGAGATGATGCTTCATTTCATTTTCACTATATATAAAGTTGCTTAATTTTAAAAATGTAAATAATAATATATATATATCTTTCGTACACTATGACATGAAAACCTTAAATGTGTCTTTCCAATACATTGTGTCTTTTCTTCTACCTGGGTTGCAATCTTGCTTCTGTCCTTCTTTCAAAGTAAAACTCTAATATTTCATTTTTGCTGGAGTTGCATAGTCTGAGTAACACACAGTTCTCTGATCAGCTCTGTCTGGGACGATGTGATCACTGCACTTTATAGAGAATAAAAAGAGCTTCCCTCATAAAATCAGAGGGACAGAGAAAAAGCTTTGATGATTTATGTTGGCTGAGATTTTGACCCAGAAGCTTTGAACATGCAGTAGCTGTTATTTACTCTCTGTCACCATCAATCCTAGGCAGGAAAGACTACTAAGAGCCTTCTCTTTGCAGGGCTGGCATTCTTTCACACAGTTCTCACCGCCCCATCTTTACTCCCTGCCTCAGCTGCTTTAAACAAAAATGCTCTCCTGTGCTGAAATGGATGTCCTGTGTAGCAGGGCTTTTTCAATTATCTCGAGCGCATGCAGAATCTGGGAAATTTCTATTTTATGAGTTAGGTCCTACTGCAATTTCACGATAAGATGAGTTAAACAGTAAGATATTCTTTGGATCATCTGTACACATCACTATCTTTCACTGTAATGGCTTAACAAGTTTCTGGTATATATTGTTTTTTCTACGGCCTGAGAAACTTGTGTTCAATAGCTGTCTGTGCAGGCTGGTGTGTAAGACATGCTGCTTTGACAAGCTCCAAGCTCAGGGGGAGTCATGCTGGCATCTGGCTTTTGAGAGAAGGAAAGGCTAAAGCAAAAGTATGTTTGACTTCATCGGGCTGTTACTGTGCAAACTCTGCTGGTCTTGCTTGTGTTACACATTTGCACCAGGAGCATGGATGGTGGCTGCTGTAGGAGGTAAGGGCTTTTTCTGTGGGGAAGGGTGTGTACACGTGGCTGCCTGAGATAGGTCCTGGGTGGAGGTAGTCGGATGGCCAGAAATCCCAGGTAATTGTGCTTTAACGAGTGCATGGCGCCAAGGGGAGTGTTAAAGGTTTCTTCCTACCCTCTCTGAAGAAATACCTGCCTGGTGGTATCAGGTGTAATAGGGAATGAGGAGAGAGAGGAGGTGAGGTTTGGATAGCAAGGCAGCATGACCCATAGCTGGTTTTGGAAGGTCCAGTGTGGTTTGTGCATTTTGTAGTGAAACCCTAGGCTTTCACACCTTGACATTTGCTGAAATGGAGTGGCTCCTGCCCAAATAAAGAGAATAGAGACTGCTTGTTATCCCAGTGAAGTTCTTCCCTGTTAAACTTGGCAGGTTAAGGAAATATCCCCCTGCATTTTAGGGAAACACTCTTTGCATTTGTTTTTATGGTGATTGAGGGTCCCTTCTGGGGAGCAAATTGATTTCTAAAACATCTGTTACAATAACAACTGAATAATGTTTCAACTAACAAAGACAGAAATCTTGTGAAAGGAGCATTCCCAGATTACAGCAAAGAAACAAACACAGGACTTTTATTTCTGATATACTTTATTTGTCATTTCTGCAAATTCTTAAAGGAACTTTATGTTTAAACAGGGGCTTTCTCCCTCAAACTACCTCTCCTCTTATTGTAGACAGCTGCATCCCAGCAAGGGCTGAGCTTTGCCGTTCAGTTAAGGGAAAGAAAAGATCTTTTTCCTTTTGCAAATGACAGTAAAAATTAAAAACACTTAGGTTTCCTCAACCAGCCAATCTACCACTTCTTTTTTCCTTTTTTTTTTTTTTAATTTTGGCAGCACAAGTGATGTCTCATCACTGAAGGCTACTGAAAGACAAAGACATCTGCCTGCTCTTTAAAGCCTAGGTACAGCTGCTGCTGTAAAATTAGTACTGTAACTTCTTAGGGATTCACTGAACTCTGGAGATTCCTTTCCTGATCAGAGAAAGAAGATCCAGGGTGGCATTATTAGCTCTTGAACTATCACTCACCATTAATGTCCTTTTGATTTCGTAAAAGGGATTTGCTGCCTGCAGAGATCATCCAATACAAATATGACTTAGTGGGAAAGAGATCAACTGTGGTTTTGTACCAAGGCATTGTTGAAGAATTAGCAATGAACTGAAATTGGGAATAGGTTTTATGACCTTAAGTATATCCCTGAGACAATTTTTTTTTGATCTTGGATGCCTAAGTTGGCAGCAACATCAGAGATCTCTCAGAGAAAGAAGTGGATGCTGTCATTTATGGCTGTACAGAGGGGCCCAAAACAGAGCGATCTGGCAAACCTCTCTTTCTGCTTATTCACTGGCAGAAAAACTGATTGTTTTGAGTTTGCTCTTGATAGTCGCTGAAATTTTCACTCAGTGTCTCCCTATCATTTCAGTGGAGGACTTCCAGGGAAAGGCAGCTCCAGAGGACCAGCCTGTCCTTGTCAGTTCTCCCATCCAGTCCTATGAAGGAATGACAGTACTTGCCCTTAGTATGTAACCTGCTAGAAACCATCGTCTTTACTTCAACGGCCTTTCAAACAGTGTCCCATACTTCAGCACAGAGGCCAATATTGATTTTTCACTGTTTTCCCATAGCATGTAAGGGCCATAAATGCAGCACAGAATAGATGAGGAAAAAATGGGAGATGCATAAGGCTGTACACAGGAGATAGCATAATTCTAGTATTTTAGGTTTCCTTCTGTGGAGAAGGGATGAATGGGACTGGAGGGCCAGGGGAGACTACAGTTCCAGAGACTTCCAGAGAGCTCAGGGGAGAAATAGTTGCCTGCCCTGGACTGAGCCTTTCTGAAATACAGAATCAGTCCCATTTAAAAAAATAATTTATGCTTTGTTATGTTGTTGAATACTGCTTGGGAATTGAAAAATACGTTTTTGCATAGCAGTTCAGTGGTGTGTATTTTTTGATGCACTATCCCAGCCTTATGGTGAGCTTGAAGAGGTCCATGGTATTATCACAGCACTTGAGGCAAATTAATTTACTGGCATAATCCTTGGAAAACCATAGGCCAAGATCCAAGGTCATTTGGCACTGCATATAAAAGGACAATGGAAATATCATTATAACATAAATGCTCACTGTGATGATAAATCTTTTGCAAAACTGCAAAAGTTAAGTAAAAGTAAGAAATGCTATTTCACGCCTTTTTCTGAAGGATTTAAACCTTGAAAATCTGGTCATGAAATTACTTAATTCTTCTTGGGACGTACGTGTAGCAGACTTCTGAGGTGCCAGGTTACAACATTTTCTTCTGGAGTCACATTTCTATTAACTACAAATCAGAGATGATAGGATTCCCATCTCTGTAACTTGAGGCAAATGTATATCTGCTTGTGTGTATTTGGAAATAGATATTTGTATGACTGTACACAGACTGATGAAATCTTTGCAGCTGACTTCAGTGGATTAAACCTGTTTTTGAGACTTATCTCTGCTTTGATCACCTTTGAGGCTTTAGGCAGCAGTTCAGTTAGAGATAGTCAAACTTTTCTGCAACTTTTTTTTATTGTTGTTGACACTTTTTATCAACATTTCAGACATGCACAAATGGAATGAGAAACATGGACAAGCTATGAAACCTGTGAAAGATTTCCAACTTGTTTTGGTGAGTGATGATGAAAACCCTGGACTGTGGTGCAGGAGACTGCACTGTTTGCTTTGCTTCCTCTGTCTAATTTGGTTGCAGTTCAGAGGACCAGAGTTAGGAGCTTACAGCCGTGGTTAAATATTAGACAGCAGTGCTGTGTAAGCTGGTTTTAGCGGTCTCTGCCCAGTGCCTTTCCACTCTATTGTGCCAGCACAGCGTTTGTGTGGCTGTGCAGTGAAATGCATCAGGGCACTGGTTCAGTTGAAAGATAACATTGCAAAAAATAAAAGGAAAAATGATGAAAGAATAGGTTATATTTCAGCTGGATCCATTCCTGATAGAGTTCACAATGTTACCTTGTAGGAAGCTGAGCTGGCACAACTAAGAGAGCTGGAGACAGCTAGTACTGCAACCGAGAAGGAATGGCTTGTGTGCTAAGGTCTCAGTAGAGTCTCTAGAAGAAGAGGTATTTCGGGAGAGGGCCGGCCAGTGCACCTAAAGGAGGGGTCTGTTGTGGTACCCCTGCTCCCCTGAGGGTGCTAAGCCAGGCAAATGTGCAAGTCTCTGCAGGACACGAAGCACAATTCCTCTCATTGCCATTCTTGAGCTAAATCACTGTAGGGATATCTGATGCACCATGAAGGGCAGAAGGATGTGTGCCTGCTTTGGTGAGATTTCCAGCGCATTTTTACAGATTCAGCTTGTTTAGATAGTTTGGATAAGATTCGGTAAAATGTTTTCAGCACTTCTGACCTAAGTGAATCTGAGCCCTTTTGGTCTGTGTGGGTAAGAAAGAAAATAACTTGGGGCGGGAAGAAAGGGAAAGGCTTTGGAAGAACGGGGCGTGGTGTGGGGAAAAGAATAAAATGGTTTTGGCATGTCTTTTAATACTTGAGAGTCTGTACGTGATCTCTGTTGTGCTTATGTTTCTGGAATTAAATTTGAAACTTAAGCGTTCACAAATGTAAACTTGAGGTGTTAATGAGAAGCTTAAAAGCAGACCTTTGAGAAGCAGAAGTGTCATCTATATTTTCCTAGTCTGACCCAAATGGCTCTGATGATTTTATGCTGGGTTTAAGAACCCAGGTTGTTCTTAACAACCTGGTTAAGGTTGTGGAGAGAATTATTGTCCCAAATAATGACAGCACTTCTGCCCCTCATTGGGGCATCTTGGGGACGAATGCATTTAAGCTGCAAGGCTCTAAAATGCTGCAGTAATGGGAACCATAGAAGTACAATAGACAGGCAGAACTTGGTTCTTGCACACACCCGTCTCCTGATGCCTTCTTCAGAGAGGGAAATGTTTGCTCTCATTAAGAGGTGCCTGTCTCAGAGGAAACGCTTCTTTGTGTTTTCAGCAGCCTCCGTGACTCCCATACTTGGAACAGTTTGGGTTTCTCTAGGACAGACCTCAGTAAAAATTTTTTTAGGTTTGTCATGCACCAGGGCCCCAGTGACTGACTGTGTGAATGGCATCTTTATAGACTCCTTTATAGCAGGAGTTTCCTGGGTGGATGGCAGTCAAGTTGCAAGTTTCCCAGAGTTCAGACTTCTGTATGGCTTAGATCTGGTCATTAAATCACAGATGTTTCTTTGAAAAAGCTGAGTGTGCACGAAGTCACTCCTTTCAACGTAGCATGTCTAACGACTTGTGGAAAGCATAGAGTGAATGGAACAGCTATTTGATTTAAGTGTGTGTTTGGTCATTTAATATACAAAAGACCTGGCATGTGGCTGTGTTCCTGAAGACAAAGAGAATGATGCATAGTGTTTGCAGATATTTATGTAAATATTTTTTCATTTGCATCTCTACCTTTAACAAATAGCTGGTGAATCCACAATGTTCTTAATAACAAATGTGTGCTGGGCTAACTACTAAGTATAGATCCGAACATCAAAACACTTAAAAGTGCTAAATTAAAAAAATTCCATGTGTACGTCTTTGTATGTACATCTGTGTGTACATAAAGATCATTATATTGTGAATTATCTGTCCAATATCAAATTAGGGATAGGAGTGAACAATCTGCTCTCAATCAAAATAAAATGCTTTCTGTACAAGCAATGTATATGGAAGATTTTTTTAATATTCGCAGGAAGATTTTTATTTTATACGTGCATTTTTTTTCCCCATTTCAAGCACTTACATGACTGATTTCTAGGCATTTTAGAGCTAGCTCAGGAAGGATGAGAAACTGATGGCTGCAGATAGGAACTAAAACAATTTCCCTGTCACCAAAAATATATAAAATTGCTCTTCAGGTAAAATGTTCACCAAAGCAATGTGAACTTTCCCTTGCTTTCTTCCTTCCTGTGCTGTAGCAGTGAAAACTAAACTGCCCTCTTGTGTAGGTTATCATTTCCAGACCTCTGCAATGCTTATCTAGCAGAGCAGCCAGACAAATAACACAGCACTCAGCAGGATGAGGCACCGTATTTTAATATGATGAAGGCAACCATTCGAAAGAAGAGCAAAATCAAATAATTTAAAACCATAGAAACAGCTTGTGGATCATTGAAAAGCAACACATTTGGAACACAGATGGCTGGTTTTTCTCCCCCAAAATAACAAATGAAGAAAAAACCCTCCCTTTGTTACTTTTATTTTTTATGCAGTGTTTATACTGACTAGCTATTCAGAGCTCCTTATGGATGAACACAAATGAGGTTTTTTCACTGATGAGCACCCGGACTTAATTATTTTTAACAGAATAAGAGATGATGGTCAGGAAACTTGAAAAGGAGTTGTGTTTTTACTTCCTTTAGTCTGATGAAATTTCTTCTTGTTAATAACAATAATTCAGTTAAATTTTGAAATATGAAAAATATTGTGCAGCCCCATTAGGGGCCCTCTGGTATCAGCTAATGTTGAGAGCAATAGTCTGCCTTCCTCATTAAGTCAGTGGCCAGCCAAGGGAAAAGGCCAAGGACTTGCAACTGCTCACGCTTGGATAAGAGTATTCATTTCTTCAAGACATGTAGCTGCTGACTACATCAGGTCTGTCCCATTCCTGAAGCCTGGCATCAACAGCAAGCCCAGAACTTGGACAGACCGCTCAACTTAGTGTTGTCTGAATGCATAAGACCTCCACTCTTCATGTCATGAAAACATGTCAGGGGGTGGTTTACACCACAGCCATGTTTTTTTATCTGGGATCATGTCTTGGCCAGGGGCTACAGTGTGAGCCCATGACTGTGGAATGAGACCTCGTTGGATATGGGGCACTCTTCGGAGTCATGCACTCAGTTATGAAGGATTTAATCCAGCATAGTAGTCTCTACTTTCCTAGGACTGCCTAGGTGTGAGGTCATGCCACTTCCCTGCAACGGCCCTTGTTTTGGGCCTGGTGTGTGGGACTGGCAGGGTCAGATGAAAGGTTGATATGGGCTAGTGTTGTGTGTTGGCCTTACGCACACTTCAGGAGGTCAAGTAAGGATGTCACCCGTCTTGTCCCGCTGTGTACAACAGCCTACAATGAACTACTGATATTTGGCTCGTTTAAAACACCAAATAGTAATAATCCCGGTCAGATGCAGGGTGCCTGAGATAACTAACACTGGAGAGTCTCTGGAAAATGTTTTACAAATGAGAAAATAATTAAGTCTGCGTAGGATTTTCTGCCCCCAGATTAAATAAGGGTATAAAACTTCCACCCCCAACCCACCCCAAAAGTATCAGCAAAAATATCCACGGTGTCTGCTTCATCTGCTGGGCTTGTTTTACGGTGCGTCGTTGCCTCTGACGGACGTGTGTGTGCTGCACAGCACCAGGAGAGACACTGTTAGCAGTCATCGCTCCAGCAGAAGCTGGAAAAAAAGACTGAGCT
>NW_009259595.1:345668-388752 GCF_000687185.1 Egretta garzetta
ACCGGAAAGATAAGAACTTTTAGAAAATGAGTTATTCTTGGCTTTCTTAGGTTCCAGCATATTTCCTATTATACTGTAATGAAGGATTTTCTTTTTCCAAATGATATTTTTGGAGCCATACACCTAATCAGTACAGGCTCCCCAGTCTTCCTATCTTGTACCTAGTGAAAAGGTCATGCAGTGTCTGAGAGCAAACAGCATTTGCTCAGCAGTGGCTTTTTTCCTCCAACGCTGCCTGCAATACATGTAGCCTTTTTTCCTGAACCCCTCTGGTCGGCATACCCATTTCACTGGCCATTGTGTTATTGCACATCCGTGGCTCAACATGGTATCTGCAGCTGTGTCCTTTTTTCCAGAAAAAAACCCCTGCTTTCAGAAGGCTCATGGCTGGGCAGCTCAGGGTGAGTTGGAAGAGGAGTTAAGGCTGATGTCCTGCTCACAAAAGGTCCAACCAGTCTCCAACAGACGGGGCTGCCTGTCTACCAGATCTGTGTCTCTACTGCAGTGCGTGGGAAGCTTGATGCCTATTTTCATTTACAAGTTCTCCCACACAGAAGCTGAGTGGGTTTGAAAGGGGAATGGGTTGATTTGCGATTAGAACCATGCAAATAGATGCTTTATGTTCAGCAATGCTACGTAAAATGAGGGTGAGGAGAATATCAAATAGAAAAGTATTAATAGCACAGTGTTAATTTGTGGGAACGTGTTTCCAGGTAAAGAGGCCAGCAGCAGGATGTGCAGTGCTCTGATAAAATAGCTACGTGAGATAATGTGAAGCAACCATGTCTTAGAAAGGTGTGTAAGGGAGCTTTTCTGAGATTGCTCAGTCAGATAAAAAAAAAAGTATGAAGGGAGACATAACACCATGGCTTCCAGCTCCTTTTAGAAGAAGCCTTTAATTATGTTTTATGTGTATTTAAGTTTATGTGAAGCTATTATGAGTAAGACAAGTATTTCTTTCTTTGTTTGCTTTTAACTTTTTTTATTAGCAGTTCTCAAGACAGTCCTAAGCCAAACCCCTGCATCTGACAACTTTGATCTTTGGAAAAGTTCATACCGGCTTTAAGTTTTGTCTTATCCTTCATCAGTTTGACGGATCTAGAACTCCCACTTTTATAGTATTAAAGGAAAAGAAATTATTAAGACTGATTGCATTTATTCAGATAAAGTAAGAGCCTGTGGAAATCTTGAGCACTTTTGCAGGTTGCAAAATGTTTTGATGAACTCGTTACAAGAGAAAAAAAGAAAGTCAGGTTTGAGAACAGCTTAGCACTTCCTCACTTCAGCTGGAACTGGATGCAAAGACACTGGAATACTATGAAGAAGAATTATTTTCTTTTTGTGTCCTCCAAGAATTGAGGACATTGTAAAATGAACAAAAAATACATAGCTCTCTTTAAAAGAAATATTCGGATGTCTCAGGTTCTGGTACTGTTTCTGGTTGGATGACTAATTTTGCAGCTTCTTATTCCTTCTTAAAGTTATTTCCTCAATAAAAAAGAGGATAGGATCTTTTTTTCCATGGATCTGTGGGAGCCTGGAGGTGACCACTGAGGGCAATAATGCTTAAGATCCAAATGGGCAAGGTTAAAGTGCTGATTTTTCCAGTCCCACTTCAATCAGTGAAGTGACTAGCACTGTTGTAATGATGAGATGAGTAGATGCTCCCAAAGATAGGCGAATATTAAAGGTTGAAAATCCTCAGGGAATCACATGCCCTTCTTGTGAACTGCTGGAAATATGCTTCATCATCAACTGCATACTATGGGTAGATGCCAATTATATGAAAGCCCGTCTCTCTAGATCTGTTAGTGTTATTTCAGTGCTTGGGGGCTGGAGCTTAATACAATATGCTCTTTTCTTCTCTGACTAGTAAAGCAGCACAAAATAGAATTATTAGTATAAATACACGTTGCCTACAAAATGTAAATCCAGCAATTAGACTTTTCCCTAGTGGTGTGCTCTAATGAGTGTTACCATATTCTTTGTGTTGCTGTAGGGAAGCAGTGGGTGTAGCAGTGGGGCTTGGCTAATTTATGAGGGAATCCTCGGGATACAAAATTTTTCCTTGATAAGAGGAGAAACAGCTTGTATTCCAAGCAACACTTATCTCAGGCAAGCTTGCCTCCCAAAAGTACAGCACTGGGAGCATCACTATTTACATCTTATGATATGATTTCTGAGTCCTTCTGACATGTGTGATCTGGTGAAAACCTTTATGGAAGGACTTATTTAATCCTCTTTAATCCTGAGAAACACTGTGTAGGTGGAGGGAAAGCTCTGACAAACAAGAGGTGGCTGGGGAGGGTTATTGGACCCTTTGAGAAGTTTGCCGTTCCCCTTTTGGGTTGAAAAATAAATTTGCCATTCCTCCTTTATGCACTGAGTTAGGTGTGTAAGACTGTTGATATTTTATGCCTTCATTTTCTTAATTTATGGCCCTGTGTTGTGTGCCCTGATTTGTATGTAGTGTAACGACTGTATTGTAATTATAGATGGTGAAACTTTTGGTAAAGCTGCAGTGGAAAATGCTTCTAATCTAAAAGGAAAATGCTGGGATTGTCTTGTCAAGACAGTATCTTATGTGGTTGCGTGACCTCTAGAAAAAAACCTGACCCATGGTAATCTAATTATTGTTTGTTGTGATGGGCAAATAACAAAGTAAATATTGGAGAGGACTGATTGCCATCTCCACTTTAGGAGAGGGATCTTGACAGCATTATTTCACTGAGCCCTATTTTTTCTTTTTCTTCTGTTTGGTAAGTTAGTACTTTGTGTTGTTGGAGGAAATCTAGGACAGCCGATAGGAACTCTGAATCAGATCTTGGGATTGCTGAGTGATATCTGTTCCCTGTCTGCTTAGGTTTTTTTCGCTCTCAAAGGTATCTCTGTTAGTGCGAGACGCTGGCAAAATAGAAACTAATGGAGAATCTGCGTGCTTCATGCACCTGAAAATCAGGCTTGATACTGAGGGTTTGAGATTAGGGTCCACAAACATAAGCAACCTTAAATATGAATATTTATTAATAAATTTATATGGTACTTAAGTAATGACAGAAGATGTAAATGACATCAGGGTGAATATATGTGCTAAATAAGCTTGAATGCTTTGGTTCATTATCAAATTTTTCTGTGGTTTTCATTATGTATTCCTGAGGGTGCATCCAAGGAGTTTTCTGCAGGCAGACCAAAAGTTGTATAACCATGCTAGATCCAAACCTAGCTTTACAGAAGGACACAGCCTTAGCGGTGATATAACGTACCCTGGTGATTAAACTTATCAGCGTGGGACATTTTCTTTGTTTGTTGTAAGACAGTCAGGTAGCACAAAGTATGGTTGCTGAGATAGATCCATTCATTACGATAATGTTATAAAATTCAGCTCAACTTTCAGAAAAGAGCACAGCAATGGGGAACCTGAGCTTTAAGCAAGCCCACTTCAACTTTTGAAGCAGCTCAAGCAAGGGTATTAAGTGAAAAACTTTTGGGAGCCTGGGTCAAATGCTTTGGCAAACATGAGTCTAGGTGGGAGTGAAGTCAGGAGATCTCAAACGCAGGAAATCTGAGAAGTTTTTTCCATAGTAATTTTGGATTCTTTCAGAATTCATGTGATAAGACTAAAGGAGTCTGTGATAAGGTTTAGTCCTGCCCTGATGAAGTCAGGGGTAACTTTAGTCTGAATATCAGGGGAGATGGTTGGCTTTCAGGCCTGGTATCTGAGATGGAACAGATAATAATTTCTTTATAGAATTGTGTTTCTGATACACAAAAGCCAAGGATGTTCTAAAATGGGACTTTCTTCTTACTGGAAAAAGTTTTCTCCCCCCAGTATATTTGTTCATTTGAGAAAATGGTGGGACACTTTCAGCATCAAAAACAAAACAAAAAACCAACCAACCAAACAAAAAAACCAAACCCAAAAAACATTTCCTTGCTTAAAGAACATTTTATTGTTAAATATAAGCTAATTATACACAACTGAAAAACAGGTCAAAATACAAATTAAACAGTACAGCATTAACAGAAAAAAAAGCTGTAACTGACCCAAACTGATTTTTTTTTTTTCATCTGGACTTTTAGTTATGAAAATTACTTTGCTTTTGACATTTTAAATTCATTTGAACAAAAAATATGGCATCTCAGATATTTTTGCAAGTTAAAAAGTCATTTTCTGCCCATTTCAGCTTTAGGTCTGGCTTCTTATCGGAACTGCCAGCTGAAAATGTGCTTGATGAGCCAAATTTAATCAGTAACTCCAAACAGTCCTAACTTCAGTGCTACTTAGAGTGCAGCCTGATTTTGATATCTATTCTGATTCCAGAATTCCCTTTGAGATCTGAGCCATGTGGTAAACTTTTGTCCATTACAAAGCTGTGAAGAGATCAAGGTATCTTGTCCCAGAACATTAATCGAGATTTTTATCTGGGCATCTCTGAGACCAAAACTAAAGGGTTTGCATCACCTCTTTTAAAACTTCTCAATGTTCTCCTGAAGGCATTTCTTTTCCAAATTTTTCTCTCTAAGCTCCTATAGATAATAGGTAATAGCAAAGATCCCCTACCTCTTTCAGTGGCGAAGTGATCAAGAACTGTAGATGCACAGGAGTGTTAACAACGTTCAAAGACTTAATTTGCAGGAGCTACAGAGGAAGGGAAGGAAGAAGAAATGAATAGCAAACATTAATGAGGTAGGACAGGCTGCAGTTGAGATGGCACTGGAGCTCTGCTCTTTGGGCTCTGATTTTGAACCAGTGGGGGTCTGAACTTTGCTGGATGGCAGATAAATGCTGGAGATTATGCCTCCCTCAATTAAAAATTGCATTGGGCAGTTGAGCTGTAGAGAGCAAACACCAGGAGAATTTGCACCCTTTCTCTGTCTTTCCACCCTCTCTCCTGATTTCTGGAGCCCTGCAAGGAGCAGGAACGTAGCAGGCAATTTAGAATCTGTGCTTTGCTTTTTGAGAAAGGTAACCTGGTGGGAACAGAAGCTGCTCACATATCTTGGGCTGTCTCCCACAGTAGCTGCAGTCTTTTGCCTACCTTGTGGCAACTACCCACCCTGATGATACTTTTAATCAGCAAAAATAAAACAGAGTTGATCTGCATTTGCCTTGCAGTGAATACCTACTGGGTTGGGAGACTGGGAGAGACATGAGAGGGATAGTATTCATTATTTATAGCCATTCCTATAGTGCTTATCACCACAGTGTCTATAAGTGAGCACCATCGACACGGCTCTAAATGTGAGATAAAATTTAATAATGCATTAATAATAATGTGCACTTGTCTGTGGTGGCAGCAGTTGTGACTGAGATTTTAAGTAATGGGAAGAAGAGAGAACTGCCACAGCTCAGTGAAGGTGGAAGTCTGCCACGGAGGAGGAGGAGGAGGAGGAGGACGAAGCAGGGGAGCCAGGGAGAAGCCAGCCCAGAGGCGCTGGGGTCTGCCCAGGAGTCAGGGCAATGAAAGACATGGGTGGGGGCTCGGCAGGTTTGCAAAAATTAAACAGCATTTAATTTCTTTTTTTCTTTGCATTTAAACACCGTATTCAGGAGTAAACAGGAATGTACTTGAACTTAATTATTATAGGCTTCCCATGCCGCCATGCCATATACATATGAACACATGCAGAGGCCTGTGTGGCTGCTGCTCTGAGGTAATGGCAGAAGATGACCAAGCCTGGAGTTTGCCATCTTAAAAGGCTACAGTTCAAAGCTGGCAGTCCGGCTAATGAAACCTCTTTCTCCCCCCACTTGTTTTATTATGCTATCCTTCTCTCTTGCTCAGCCCTGTTCCCTTTTCCTGCCTCTAACGTGGAAGAAGTCAGTTTGTACCCCTCTGTGTTAGCACTGGGGGGGGAAGAGCCGTGGAAAACGGCTTTAACCTCCTGCTGAGGCAGGGGTGAAGAAAGGAGGAGGTGCAAGCAGAGCCAGAAGCAGATGCACCTGAAGCAGTGCTGTTTGCAGCCAGACCTGCATCCAGATTAATTCATTTCTCATTCATCGCTTCCATTGCTACTACCTGCCCGCGGCTTATCATTCGGTTGCATGACCTCCTATTGAAAAGCCCTGCAATAGCAGGCACAGCTTTGGCAATACAGGTTGAAAGGAATGAAAGGAGTTAAGAAACAAGGGAGCAGTTTCTTCAGATACAGGTCAAGAGGTCTTTTTTTCAGAGGCAAAACCGCAGTTTGCAGAGGTGGATAGTATCCCTGTGGCAGGGCAGGTTGTGTGTATTGACCATGGTGCTCTGGTCATCCCTCTCCCCATCCCTAAGCAGAGTTGATTAGGTGTCCTGCGTAAAGAATCCATGTTTAAACCCACTTTCTAGCTGGAGTACCTAATTCATAAGCACCTTCAGGAGTTTCAGTTCAAATATTCATGAAAGAGTTCAAATATTCATTTGTTGTAATAACGACGTAAGAGATGCTTCTACAGAGACTTGGCTTCTGTTTCTTTCCTCTATTGCTTTTCTGTCACATAAGAGATGCTTCTACAGAGACTTCTGTTTCTTTCCTCTATTGCTTTTCTGTCACCCTTAGACAACATCTGCTCCCTAATGCCCTCTGCTTTACCTCCTCATCAGGTCCTCTTCTATGTGTTCATTTTCCATGATGACACCAGAAGACCTGTGAGGTGTTCTGTTAGCCTTTTCAGTTGAAAGGGTCCTGAAGTCAACACAACAATGCGCATTTACTGAGGGTGTTTAAGAGGAACAATGGACACACTCAGTTGTCCCACCCACAGGAAACACTGCTAGATGTGTAAATAAAGATGACACCCAAAAAATCAGGAGCCAGGAGCTGAGGGTCATGTCTGCTAAGCAGCCTATTTCTCCTCTATGCCAACTGACGTTATTCTAGTTGTACCAAGCCTTTCCTCTGGAAAGGTCCATGGTTGGGAGAATCCAGCATCTTCCTAGAGCAGGTGGTAATCTTTAGAGAGGAGTTGTGTGACGTTACGAATCTCATTAGTCAAGTATCGCGTATTTGTTAGCTTCCCGTTTCTGGACAGATATTATGGGACTCCATTTCACTGAAGATGTCCAGGATGTGACAAATCAGCAGCAGGAAAATCCTAGGGTGTTGAAAGCAGAATTTATTGTGACGAATTCACACTCAAACTACTGTAGCTTTTACAAATAGACTTTGCAGTCCATAAATCCCCAAGCTTTAAGGGAACAGATAAGCTGGTGCAATACATCCATAGTAGCTTTAGAGTGACAGACAGTGTGGTGGCCAGAGCAGACAAGTTTAGTCAGTGTGATGGTGTGTTGCAGCTACAGATGCTTTCTGAAACTATTAAGGCTGGAGTTTTCTTTCACTGAATGTCTCAGATTAATGTTGGAATGGTACATGAAGCCCATAGTTAAAGCTGTCAGGATCCATAACTCCTTTAGAGGATGAATATTTTTGTTTATAGTGGAGATTAATGAATTATATTCTATTGTCCCAATTTCTGATATTTTAACCCAAAAAACCCAAATGAAAATAGTGCTGCCCCTAACTGTAAGTATGGCCCTCTCGGTGGCTTCACATGAGCATGTGTGGGTTTATTTCTTTGTTTGGCTCAGGAAGCACAAGAGTCTAGCATCTGGCTGTAAGGAACTAGCAATGAATCCCTCTAGAGTAGGTGGCTCTCAGCTGGTGTAGAGCCATTTGAGCCAGCTCTTGTGCCAGCCACCACATGTTGGCATAGGCTTTACAGGAAAGGGTGATGTGGAAGCAAGAGAGCAACAGATATAGCATCATGTGCTCACCAGTCTGCTGAATTTCAAGCAGAGGTTTGTTTTTTGTTTGTTTTTTTTTTGTTTGTTTTTTTTTTTAGTTTGTTTGTTTAAAGTCTAGGTAGGCTTATATGAAGTTATAGCTTCCATGTGAATATGAAGTTTCATGCAAAATTCTGCAGGGTCAGTCCCAGAAGTTCCAGGAAGGAATGTATGAACCTTTTATTCATGCTCAACTTCCTTTTTTCTCATGGTCTAAGCAGTCCATGCAGCATGCTGACATGTGGCAGAAAACTTTTTTTTCAAAAGTTCTTGTTTCCATTGCCACAGATTGTTGGCTGGTGACCATGCACAGAGAAGAGGATGTGTTGCAGTGAGGGAAGCACAAGAATTCCAAGGCTGCCCCCTGGGAAAACAGAAAAAAAAAAGAATGAATAAGACCTACAGTAACAGAGGCAGGGCAATGTCCACAGTGCACTCTGGCAGCTGGTATGGAAGTGCACAATTTATGATTCCAAGCAACTGGTTCACCTTTTAGGTATTTTATAAGACGAGCTCAGTAGGATGATGCAAGCATTGGCAGCAGAAGATAATGTTTCATTTCTGTTGGCTCCATCCTATTGTCTGATTTTGCTAATTGCAGTAGCTTTGGCCCTCAGAGACAAATTACAGAGATTATCCGCAAATGCTGGAGAGGGAGCTTGAATATTTTTGACATACATTTGCTTTAAAAGTGGAATTTTGTAAATAAAACTTTTACTTCTGTATATATACTGAGAAGGACATAAAGATCAGATGTCTGCATTTTGGATTAAATTCCAAAAGGCATTAAGAGCTTTAGAATTGAGATCATTAGAGCTGTTTTTTGAACACTCCGTCTATATGATCCAATAGAGGGTAAAAGTCAGAGATGGGCAGAAAGGCTAAATGGCTTTGGCTTGAGCCCTTGCTTGCTTTAGCAAGGAAGAGAAGTGCCAAGAGCAGTGCTAGAGTTTTTTGGCAGCTTCTCTTTTCTCATAGCTGCCCCTACCCTTTCAAAAAAAAATTAAAGATTCTGGCTAGCTTGGTAGCAAAGGCAATATTAAGCACCTGTGTTCCAAACAGGCACGCGTGTGTGTGTGTGCCACTGCTGATCCATCTGTGAAACATGGCAAATGCCAGCGGGGGCGTGCACAGGGGGTATGCAAAGCACGTGGCACATGCCCAGTCATAAAAAGCTTGAGCAAACAGTGCTACATGCCATGAAGTGACAAGAAGAGATTCAAGAGCTGGCTTTTATCCTCTCAGGTTTTCCAAGAGTAAACACCACTGAGAAGCGTATGCCTGACCTAAGGCAAATCCCTCCTTCTCCCAGGTGTTACAGCTGCTTATCCAGGCCCTTCTGTTCAGCTGGAGTCAAGTGTGGCAGGGAAGGAACTCTGATTCCCTTGGTTTAAAATAGAGTTGGTACTTTATGAACTACAAAGAGAGGAGTTCTCCTAAGATAACACTGTGCAGGAAGATAGGAAAATATATTAGAGGATCATTGGAAGATGATGGTAAGAGAAAGTGGGAATGTGTCTGAAATAGGTATGACATAGCAGTTAAGTCCCTTTTGATGTGAGATATCAAATGTAAAGAGACAGCAAAGCTAAGATGGGACAACGACAGAGTTGTCAGGAGCCAGGCCATTTGGGGTTTTATGGGCCAAACTTAGCCATCATTTGGCTGTTACCTCAGCATTGGTTCATCTATTAGTGCAGGTTAACGGGATCTCCTAGATCACTTGCAGGAATCAGCTAATGTGCTTCTATACCACCACAAACCAGTATGTTCGTGGCATTGTGTGGTAGTGCAGTGTTGGTCAAATAGTTTTCACTGCAGTTCCCTCGTGACTGGGGGTAGCATTGGCTGGGTGCAGGTCTTCCAGGCCGCCTCCCCCCTTCAGACCTGGGGGCTGTCCCACACGCCTCTGTTGTGCAAAGGGTATGGGTGGCAACTTGCCCTATCCAAAAGATGCAGAAGACTAAGCACAGCACCCTGGTTACAGCTATGAAAGGCAGTATGTGTTCATCCATGGGACTGTGGGAGATATCACGTCTGGGATTTTGGGAAGGTTCGAGTTTAGTTTGCCATGCCAAAACCCATGATGTAGTTTGAGACAGGAGTCTGTCATTTCAGTAGCCCTACTCAAGTGATTAGGTTAATAGTCTAGGATTTAGAGACATGGATTCACTTTTCTCTTTCGCAGATCACTAGCATGTGACTCAGCGTCTCCGTACTCAAGTACTCATCTGGCCAGGAATGGTCCTGGGTGTATTGGGAGGATAAATAAGTTGAAAGATGAGACGTTCAGATTTACACTGAGGAAGTCAGTGGTGGTGTAATATCATAGCTAGACACTCCTTAAGTGCAGTTTTAAGTAGGGTGCACCACAGAATGTGTATTAATAAAATATGAGATGGTAAAAGTCTGTTTTTACTGATCCTGGGTGGTTTTCTTTCCTGGAATCCCTTTGAAATAGCAAGAATGTAGTCATTTTAGCTTCTTCATTAAGTGTATTATTTAATCCCACACACTGTAGTTCCTTAAGCATAGAAACAATCTACTTTACACTCAGTGGGAACAGTGAGATGCCCCAGAGCATATTTAAAACAGAACTCCCAGACACAATTACTTGGCTTAAAAGGGCTACATTTATTGTTACGGAAAAGCTCACCAAAATATGCAAACAAATCCTAGTCATTGCTATTCAATTTCCTTTCTTTCTTAGAACCTGAATAATATAACTAAACACTAGAAAAACTTGAATTCTTTTTATGATAACTAAAATTGTCTCTCTTCCTCATGTATAACAAGTCAGGTCTAAGCCAGGTTTTTCTCTTAACTTTTTTTTCCCCTACTTCTCCCAAGTATCTATTCAGTAGTGTTTGCTGACTGGATTTGGCTGTTTATATTCTCAGTATTGTTATTTGAAATTACATATGTTATATTTAGAGCCAGAGTGACATTACACACACATACACGTTATATATATTGTGTATAGTCTGCTTACATATACCGTGCACAGACACAAACATATGCACCTTATGTGCCCACATTTGCAGATGTGCTCAAGCTGTTTATGTTGCATATATACTATATGCACACTATTTAAAATATTGCAATTTTAAAGAAAATTTTTTGTAGGGAGCAGCAGTTTCAGTAATGTTTGCTGAGTGGAAAGCAATAGACACTGTTAAAATGTAAAAGACTTGCAAATGAAATGCTGTCTCACTGCATTTCTCTTTTCTAAAATCTCTGTGTCTGGACTGAGAATGTATTTTTCATGCCTGGATTTAAAGAGAGACCTCTCAGGAGAGTTAAATAGAAACCAAATAAAACCACAGCATCTTTGTTTGGAAAAGTCTCTGGGAAAGATTATGCAGTGCTTAAATCCTGCTCTGCTTGTAGCAGGTTTTGTGACTGTCAGGTTGACATATTTAAATATTTTTTTTTCTAAAAAAGCCCCAACAGTGAAATATATTATACCTGTAATGAAGTACAAAAATTGTAAAGTAAGAAAGATAATTTTACTACTTTTTTTTTTTTTTCCTTTGTATGTGTGTCTCAGTTTGGAAAAGTCTCTGGGAAAGATTATGCAGTGCTTAAATCCTGCTCTGCTTGTAGCAGGTTTTGTGACTGTCAGGTTGACATATTTAAATATTTTTTTTTCTAAAAAAGCCCCAACAGTGAAATATATTATACCTGTAATGAAGTACAAAAATTTTAAAGTAAGAAAGATAATTTTACTACTTTTTTTTTTTTTTCTTTGTATGTGTGTCTCAGTGTCTGGTGTTAAAGCAATGTCTTAAAATATACAAAGCTAATGCAGTTAGAAAGGTTCAAAATTTTCTCTATGTGGGCAGAAGGTGCAAGGGCTGTCAGATGAGCTTGAAAAAACCCGAGACCCTTTGGTTAGAGGTAGGAGACAGCTATGATATCCACAAGGACCTGTCAGCATGGAGGTGTGGTCATGGTGGAGGGGCAGCAGCAAGAGAAAAGTTGCCTCTTACAGTCTCTTGTCAAGTCTATGGATTTTCAGTGTAGAAGGACAACTTCTTGTCACCTGAGCAATCTAGTTTTAAAAATTGTTTTGGGGGCTGTCATGTTAATTTAACACTGTCAGGAAGTTATCGTTAGAGAAGAAGGGGATGAAGAGCTGAGCATGTGGAGAACTTTCTGGTGGTGACGTGCCTGGGGTCACGCGATGGGAGAGCGGCTCACCCCTCATCACACCCGTGACTGCTCTCAGCCTTCTCTCCTGCTGTTTAACCTAAATTTCCCTGTTCTTAACATCACGCTGTCGCTACTAATGATACCTCTGAGCTATGTACTAAATTATTCTTTCTCTGACTTTCAGTTCTTCCTTTCAAATACATGAAGAGTTTCTAGCAATGCTTTTAGCATAGATGGGCTGGACTTGCAACCAATTACTGTGTTTAACTGAATCCCAAGTGATCTTAAATCTGAGAGAACTTCACAAGTTGTCAGGGCTAGGTGAAGGAAAATGTTTTAAATTAGTTTTATCAATAATTTCAGTGCTTTTCCTCATTTTAACTGTTATATTCTGTTGTAGTTTGGAGAAAAGAAAACCTTATTTTTTTTGTTAGAGATTTTTGATAATACGCTCACAGAGAAAGCCTTCTGTACGGAGGGAAAAACAAGACTAGGAAAATATAAAAAGAGAATGACAATATTATTTACTTTAGTAAAAAATAAATGAGATATTTTGGGAAAAAAAAGTTGCAAAAAGAAATTAGAAAAAATAACATACCTTCTCACTAGAAAAAAATGCCCTGCTGGGTGAGAAGTCAGCTTGCATTAAAAGAATAAGGAAAAGAAAAACATCAGCCAGTTGTACCATACATGACAACGGTTCACAGCTATGTGAGGAATCTGGTCAATAAGCTCAGCACCAACTGAGCTATCCTTGGTCACGGCAGGGAGGATGACTGAGGTCTCTGAGGAAGAAGCTACTGTTGGAATTGCTTGCATGAAGGATCCTGCCCCTTGAGGCAGGACTGCCTCAGAAACTCATTTATCTGCCACCTGACAAAGGATGAAGCTATGCTGAGGCTCAGGGACTCCCAGTATTTGTGAGTAATCATGAGTATCCACGAATAATGTAATTTTTGTCTTAAAAGAGATCAGCAAGCAGGGGGGTTATATGTTTCCTTCACTAAACAGCAGTATTGTGGTTTTACTGCTGCTTCAACAGAACTCTAAAGTCAACAAAGCCTAGCTCTGTAATATACAGTATTGCATTCATTCTAGTAAGAATTGTCCCATAATTTGGGTTCATTACTTTGAAGGGACAGTGCTTGGATTGGGGCTGTTTTGGTACCTATGAGAGTTACAGCTTCACCCCTCCATCACTGTATGGGGGTTGGAAAGCCCACAAGTGTTTGTAACAGCCAGAGGCTGGTCCTTGCCAGACTCTCCCTTTAGGCTGAGACTTTAACACATAGTGCATTCCCTTTCACTTTTGTGGATACATCATCTCGGATGTCTGTGACTTTTCACAAATAAATTCAACAGCTGAGTCTCTTATCTCCCTCTGGTCTAGCAGATTTCTGTATCAGCTATTCAGTTTGTGTCTTAAAGTCTCCCTTATTCACCTTGACCCTTTCTACTAGCAGTAACCAGTCAGCTTGTCCCTCGGAGCTTTAGCAGTGTACACCCAGTTCTGCTTGACTGTCTAACACTTTTCTAATCTAGATTTTCTTTTCCCTTCCAGCCCTTAAGCAGCAGGAGCTATGTTCTTCTTGCCTGCATTGTCCTGTTCCAGTCCTAAAGATAATAACATCTTGTAGGATTCTTATTTCTTCTAAATTGATTGGTTTCATTGTGCCTGTTTTATAGGCACAAGGGGGTATTTAACACCAACATGTTGAAGAATTTAGCTTGCTCTTTCCCAGTAAGCAGGGGGAGATTGTAAGTTTGAGCAGACAGACAGACACGTTTTTCACTTCCACGGTGGTCACTGACTCCAGCGGCACTACATGGCAGCCCAGTTCCTCACTGCTGTGGTACAACCTGAGGAGAGGTTTGGGGAGGGAAGGAGGGCTGTCTGCAAGCTACAGAGAGCATATGCAACTGGGTAATGTATTGCTGCATGCACTGCCTCCTTCCTTCTGCTGCTCCCACAGTAAGACCGTAGACAGTTGGGTTTTACCATCAGTGAATCAAGCGCTGGTCAGAATGGAAAAGAGGACTGATAGCTGGGGAGAAAAATAATTGCTCTGGGATGTACCCTGTTCCTCAGGTGTATGGATTAAAAGAAAACACTGCTCTGCAAAATGGATCATTGATATATTTGCCCTTCCTCTTTCAGTGATGGAAAGTGGTTTTGCACAAGGAAGATGTACACGTGTGAGCGCGTGAATACACAGGCATACGCATACAGCTTCTAAGTCAGAGCCAGAGGGTGCACACCTGGTACTGAAGGTGTGGTGCTGCGGGTACATCATTGCTGACGTGTTTCATTCTTGTCTCTTTTGAAGCTGCATTATTCCTTCTCACTTGTGGTGCTCTACAGTTGTGAGCACTGCTAGATACAGAGCAAAGAAATGGTCCTTTCCTCTCAAATGCAGCTATATTACCTTTACTACATTTTTTTAAAAATTCACCGGATTTTATTGCTATTACTGAACAATATAAAATAGGGAAAATAATAGCTCAGACAGACTGTGAATGGATGCTAGCTCTTTTGCTAATTTTAAGCTCTAAATATCCTTTCAAATATGTCTGAAAGTAAATTTTCCTACCCCTTGTTATTAGGATGAATCTGTTTGTTTTAAGATTTATATTTTGCTTTGGTTCTCATTTTCTCTGTTCTGTTCTTCCAGTTTTGGAAGTCCCTGAACTGAAATAGCTGAAGGTGGGAGACTCTTAGGAAAATGTCCCCCATCCCCTTGTCTTGTTCTTATTCTTACTTGGGCATCTGCTTATGGCTACTGCTGGCAACAGAATATGTCTAGGCACACCTTTGGCGTGACCCAGTGTAGCCACTCTTAGGATTGTATTTCATTTGACAGTGGCTTGAATTTACAGGAAATAATCCTATAATAATTTCCTCTTTTCAGAGAAAGACATACTTGGCAGCAGCTTAAAGTGGTTTAGGCTTGCGAGTCCTTCGTTTCTCATTTCCTATGAGCTCTCCCAATGATGGGAAGGAGAAGACTCAAGTGGTTTATCCAAACTACACTCACAGGCTACTCACATGGTTTGAGTTCGTGAAGTAAAGGGATGCTTTGTGGACTCAGATGTATAAGGCAGTAAAAGAGTAAGGCTCCATTTTAGGAAGGAAAAATAAGAAAGGAACGTATGCCCAAGCAGCCTGTGGAAATAATGCTGCAGCTTCTGAGAGCCAGAGACCCCTGAGCTGTCTGGGCAAAGTGGATGGGCACTGGAGGGACCAGGCATAGCATCTCTGTGAGTGTCCACATGGGAACTGCTCTACCAGATTTGTGACTGCAGGGTATCGAGCTGAGAGGCAAGTGACTTGATAGTCAGCATGCTTGATATCGCACTACTCTGGTGTTATTTCTTATTCTTCCTTTACTGTTGGTGAGCATCCCAGGGTAGGGAGCGTAATTTGTCCATAGGAAGTCCATTGCTGATTGTGAGGGAGGAGGTGAAACCAGGAGACCAGAAGTGAAATTAGAAAAGAAACCTCAATGTCTTCAGTCTCAGGGCACATCTCCACAGCCAGCCGTGGAAAGGTAAAGTCTGTTGCCCTTTCTCCTCCCCTCCCACTAGCTGAGGGTGAGCCACGTCTGATCGTGCAGCCCTGCAGCTATCACTGAGCCCAGACTAATGGGCAAGCCTGGGAAAGTGGGATATTTTAGCATGGGAATTCAAGTGCCAGCATAGCTTTGGGACCTGATCTGGTTATGCCCTACCAGTCAGGCAGAGGTGGGTTGCAACTGCTGAATGTGCCCATGTCGATGTGCCCTCAGCCCAGCGTGATACCCAGGACATCACTGAGGCTTTTGGATCCCCAACTTCCACTAAAGCTTCTGGGCACTACTGTGCTGTTCCGTGCTGTACAACGTCCTACTGACCGCAGGACTGAGTCAAACTTTAATACAGGACTTTTAATCTGATTTTTTTTTAAATATATCTCAATTTCTGTCGCTATCTTACTTGATAGTCTTTTGATAGCTTGGAGTCAGCGATGAGGTTGAAGTCAGTTAAGTGGTTACCTCAGAGATGTTTCCAGCACTCTCATGTGGCTGGTCAGTACGGACAAGTCTGCATAAGGTCTACAAGTGTCTGTTACCTCGTGAGGAATGTAGCACTTATGTAGACACTAAGAAAGCAAGAAAATATGTTTCCTGGAGCCCTGTGATGACATGATGTCTCCTCTGACTTCTGATTAGCTCCGCTATGTGTCAGCTGATCCTTCTGAACTCCTATTCAGTATTTATTGTTGCCTTTGACAAAATCATGTAAAAGTCCTCTTTTACAGGACTGGGTAAAAATTCCAAGACTTGTGGCTAAGAATGAGAATCTCAAGAACTTCTGAAATGACACACATTTAAATCTTGTTTGATTCTTTCCATCAGCTTCAACAGGTGAAATTTCTCCTCCTCCTTCTCAGAGATCAACTCTGGACAAAATTCCCTTTAACATCAGTTGAGCTCTGTCCATCCAAGCACTTTAGACCCACAGCCCATTAAAATCACTGTGAATCTTTCATAGACCCCCTCTATGAGACTGGCATAAGCCAAAACCATACTATGATGCTCCCTGATTTTCATACAATCTCTGTTACACCTGACAGATGAGATTAAGTGACTTAAAATTATGATAGAGGCATGCGTTTGGGTAACTCATTTTAATGATGTCATATCCTTCCAACCTCATTCTGTGGCACACGCTGGTGCTGGAAGCAGCTCTGGCTTTGTTTTGAGTAGTGTTATGAGGATGCTAAACCTTTGACCTTCTTTTTCCTTTCTGCATGTAGAAAGTCCTGGAAAATTCCCTAATGGCACAAATTATAGGAGGCACCAGACTTGACTCTGGGAACCCTGAGCACGGTCCCTCTCTCCCTCTGCTTTTTTTCCCTACTGCACTTGTCAGACTGTGAGGAGAAGATAATCTTCGTTTTACACAGGGGAAATTGGATGCAGTGGAAATGTATCACAGCAGTGAAAAAAGAATCGACAAATAACCCCCCTCAACATGGTGTTCAGATGTAAGGATTCTTTATTCCCTCCCCTCCCAGTCCTTGCTGTTCTTTCTGAACGATGACGAGAGGAATAACACTACCTCCTCTATCTCAGAGCAGGAAATCAGCAAGTATAATACATGCATATGCATAAAATTCAGCAACAGGAGCTATTGCCAATTTAAACCATTGTTCTCCTAATTTAGACAAAAAAATCTCTCTTGCTGTCTTTATAGTTAAAGCCTCAAACAGATTAGGTCAAGTCTCTGCAGACAAAGTAATTCTGTGGTGCTTAAAATGATGGGAACTAATCTCCATGAAAGCTGAGTCCAGGGGTGTAGGCTATTAAAGATATCTATATGCTATAGGCAGAGGAGAAGATAAGAGGTCCAGCTCATAATGAGAAACGATAACTCTACACACTTTGTTTACAGTTTACCCCAAAGACCACAGATTAACACAAATCTCAGAGCATCTTTATTACGGCACTGCATTGGAGAGGGGGCTGCCAACAGAGGATGGAATTGCTAAGTAGGCTGGGACCATCTGTCCTCTCAGGGAGGTGAAAACGTGCATGATTGAGTGACACCTGCTTGTCAAGTATGGCCTGCTGGGAAATTTTCTCTTGGATCACTGAGCTCAGAGTACATTACCTGCATTAAAATCAGACAAACAATCTCATCAGCAGTATGCATTTAAGCAACTCATGGAAATACCAAAATAAAACATATATTCGAGATCTCCAGATCTTGCAAGATTAGGAGCTCATGCTTTGTTTTCCATATTGGCAAGCTTAGTTTCTGGTGGAAATTGAGCATTTAAAAAAGACATTTTCTGTTATTTTAAGGATCACTGGAGATAAACCAACAGGCAATACAAGTTGGCTTTTTTTTGTTTTGTTTTGGTTTGGTTTTTTTACTTTAAAAGCATTGAGTTCTCACTCTAAAACAAGTCTTTGCAGACTTTGCATGGATAAAAGCATTGTCCCTCTGAAATGGAATAATTTTGATTGCACTCTGCCTTTTGATTGCACTCTGCCTAATGCAAGGAATTGCCGCTTTTTAAATATTTAACGACCTTGGAACATATTTAAGCAATGTTTAATAAAACTATGTAAAGAAGGACAGGAAAATATGGGATGACACTTCTGTCTGAACTCATGCTGTTGAGAAGAAAGCTACTCCTTCCCTGCCCTTTCAAAAAACACCACAGCATGAGTTAAGGTCAGAATGTCAGCTTGAATTTCCAGTATAGATCCTGATTTTCCTCTCTAATGTGGTTATCAGTTTGATCACTAGACCTAAATCCAGATGCCACTGAAAATCACGGGTGGTTTTATCAGTGGCTGTAATGAGGGGGGTGTTTGTGTCAGGATTACCTTCAATGTGATTTATATTTTTTTTTTTTTTCAAATTAAGGCTCTCCTGCTTTTTATTAAACAGGAAATATTTCTATGCTTGACATTATCTGATTCTAATTAGTGTTTTCACTTGTTGAATTCCAGAGTTATAGGCACAAAAAAGATCTATTGAAAACAAATATCAAAATTACAGAAGAGGAGGAAGAGAGAAAAAGTGTTTAGCGGTAAACATGTATCCTAAGTAAACAGCACTACCAGTCCTATTGCAAAATAGTTTGTAGCTCTGTCATTGATTTAATAAAGAAGTAATTCTATGAACCTTCATTATTAAAGCTCATTAAAGACAATGAAAAAAACTTCAGTGGACATTGAATCAGGTCCTTGCAGTATTAAGAGGGCTGGTATGCTTCAATTTTCAATTTTCCAGTCAATAACTAACACGTTTCTTCTGGACCATACAACGAAGACTGTGTCCATTGCTTTCATTGCTGTGGGTGCTGAAGCAGCCTGCTAGCACTGTGATACAAGTGTAAGTGCAAGGGGCCTTTCTCTCTGACAAAGGGCACAACAGAAATCCAGGGAAGCAGCGCAGGATCCACCGTTTTCATGCATAGCCTGTAAGTCCTTCTGTTGGTGTCAGTGAGAGCTGTAGCTGTCCACGAACACATCAAGTTTAGCTGAGAGCTCTGGGGTCACATGTCTTGCTGCTCTTCAGAGGTCCCACCTGAATCAGTTCTCCTGTCCTACAAAGGTCTCATCTAATTTCCCCATGCCTCTGGTCCTGCTGGCTGTGGGGTGTAGAGTAACCTGCGGGCAGGAGGCTGCCCCAGGATCAGCAGAGGCACAGAGCTTGGTCTGGCAGTGCTGCGGCAACATCTTCCAGTGCAGCGTGGGGTGCTGGAGACCAAGGCAGGAACCCTGTCTTTGTGACCATGGTGCTGATCTGGAGCTGTTGGAGGGCAGGGATTGGATCAACCAGGTGCTCCTTCCTCTTGTCAGCTGTGACTGGGGAGGGCGATAGAGCCTTCTTTCTCCTGCATGGACACTTCTTCAGTTACTAGTAATGATGGTATAGATTTTATTGGGTCTTGGCATTACTGGGCTCCTGCCTGTCTCTGGAAATTTCCTTCAAAGCATGCCAGAGAAATCAGCTGAGCTACATTAGTGCAAAACAAGCAGAAATGCAGGGAACAGTGAGGTCCCTTGCTCTTAAACAAATATCTTGCCTCTCGGGTGTGCGACCTTGCTGGCAAGTCATGCTGTATTTCAAAGGGATGAAATTATTACATTAACAAAAATGTTTCTTCGGTGACCTCGCTCTGGCTGTTGCCATGCTTACCTGCAAATACAAACCAAACAGATGGGCTGGTGCTTAGCCAGGGAGTCAAGAAAGGTCTCTTTGGGGGGGAGGAATGTTCACACAGTAACTCATTTTTTTAATTTTTTATTTATTTTTTTTAAATTTATGCTAGTTTGTTTAGACTGGAGTGCTGGAAAACCAACTGCGAAGCATATTCTGCTTTTGGTGGGGGCTTGTGCATGACATCTCGGATCCTGTGCTGTGGCTTCTGACATCCTTGTTGGTAACCCAAACACAGCCTGCAGATATGGGTTGACACTGGTAATGCTCCTTTTTGGCTGCTATGGTGAGATGAGAAAGTGTTTGATATGGGAGTGCTCTTCAAGACGATGCTAGCTGTGTTCTGCTTTATTCTCAAGAGCTTTAATTGTGGGCTTTAGGTAATTTTTCAAAGCAGATTGCAGGTGTAGTGTTACTGCTCTTCTTTGAGCAGCATTTTGTCATTCGTGAACATACCTTTCTTTTTTTCTTTCCAAATGACTGACTTCAGAATATTAACTTACAATTCATTGATGAAAGAACGACTAATAATTATACAAAAAATTAGGGAGACTTGCTAGAGGGTTTTCTTGTGTGAAAAACACAGTTGAAAACAATTCATTTTATTCTGTATCAATTCTTCTGCCATCTCATCTCCAGCACACCTGGTGCTTGTGTATTAAGTGATGTGATTAATATCTGTCAGATATGGTTTGTTTTCTCACTAATTCTTTAGCAGTGTGGGAATCCTGTGAAAGAAGTACATTTTCAGTAGTGTGTACTCCTGTTCTCAGGTGTATTTGATGCTGTGTGTTTGCTGGAGATAGCAGCGTCTCTTGAGGTGAGTGGAATTTGGGCTCAATTGGATGTTTTCCAAGAGAATCCTTTCTTCCCAGAAAATTCCTGTTTGTCAAATCCAAAATAATCTATGGAGATGGAGGAGAACAGGAAGAGTTTTGATGACTTTTCTTTTCCTGCTAGCTTGCCCAGTGGATGCTGAGGAGAATGTGGGACCCAGCTTCTTAGCTCCTGTACATAACTGATAGCAGAGCATCTCTGTCTCAGAGGTTCCTAAAAGATTTGGGAGCCTGAAAGCCCAGACTGCTAGCTACTGATCCTGCAGCCCCTGGTCCAGCTGAGCTTCCAGCCTCCTTTCAAGCTCTCTTGTTTCTAGTTAAGAAATTTTCAAAGCTCTGGGAATCTCCCAAATTCATAGATCGTATCAGCTTTTCAGACAGGTTGCCATGAGTTGCATTTCCTAGGATTCATGCGGTTCCTAGTTTTGAATTGGCTTCCCTGAGAGACCCTCTCAGAGTAGAGGTTCCCAGTGGCTGCAGGACCTCTGGTGCTGGTGCAGGGCTCTCAGCACGTGACTGCCAACCACGCAGATAGTCTGGGGTCCATCGGGTCTGAGGCTCTCACGTATCCATAGAAGTGGTCCCACCTCTGCTGGAGTCAGTGGTACTTGAGCAGCTGGTGGGATTGCCCAGCTTGTATTACAGATTTGGAGCTTGTATTTTCTAGAAGGTTTGAAGGTTTTGTACCAAACTGAGATGAAACCCTCTTTTAAATGGAGTCACCTCTGCCCAAACAGATGTAGAGGTGAAGCTGGTGTGCTCCTGATTTCCTGTAGACTCTGTTGCTTGGTGTGTGACCAGCACCTGAAAAACCTAAACCTCCTGTAAAGCTTAACAACAAACTGGAAGATTATCTGGAAGATTTTATTTAAACCAATCTGGTTTTATGAACTGGTCATTAGCTAGCTATTGGTGTGCTCATTGAATTCTTCTGTTTTCAGAACTTAAGATCTGATTTCTGTTGACATGAAGGCTACTTTATGCCACTGTCACTGTTCAAAGTGGTTATTCAGTAGATGTAAATATAGTTTGCTCCTACCTTGAGGTCTGTTTTCATCACCAGAAATGTTTACAGGGGCCTTTGTTTAAATGGAAATCAGGGTTTTGAACTGCAAATACATTTAATATGGTAAAGGAACACAAAGACACCTTGAGCCTATTCTGGGCTCATTAACGGACGAAGATACCGTGGCTTCAGTGGCTTTATTCTCAGTCTACAGAAGTGTAACTGAGAGGTCCTTTGTCTGCATTTTCAGTTCCAATACAGCCAATAGAGAAAAAAATACAATTTCCTTGGTCACATTTAACAGCTTCCTTCTATTGTCTCCTACTTGCATTTAGCTTTTGTTCTTGTTTTCATATGTTTTCTTTTCTTTGAATAAATGGATTTAAAAAAAAAAAAAAGCAGTGTTCAAGCAAATGACTCTTGTTTGAAACACAGAAAATGAATAGGGGCCTGCAACTAAACAGGCTGTAACATGCTTTCAAAGCTGATTGTCTGAAATGCTGGGGCTCTACTCCACCCCCTCTGTTCTGCAGTTGTGGGCTTGAAAGCACCTCAGGCAAGAGACTGTTGGAGCACTGAGAGCTCTGAAATTTTTGTTTGCATAAATTCATAATTAAATACTCTGGTGTGAAAGAGAAGGGGGAAAAAATGTTTTCCCTGCTGCTTAGCAATTTTAAATTGGTTGGTTCTTTCTGTTGGTGGGGGCAGCGAAATACTGTCAAACCTAAAAATGCTTCTGTTTATCTGGGAATGCAGTGATGCTTTTGCTCTTGTTTTACATGTACAGAATATACATTCAGAGAAGCACTGAGGGAGTGTATCATTCAGAGAATGGGAATCATAGAGCAATTAATAATTCAGGTCTGTTGTATCCTGACACACACAATAGTATGGCATCAATCTTGAAATTGTATACAGGGAAGTATAGTCCATCAATCACTTTGTTCTTCCACCCAATTTTGAATAATTTTTTATTTCTATTTTTCTGATTTTCTGTGGAACAACTTTTTCAAGCTCTCAGTGGATTATTTTCCCTTGAGAAAACATAGCTCAAGTAAAATATTTTCTCCCATACTCTTAGTTGATGTAGAACAATACAAAATCTCAGAATATATTCAGTGTATGCATTAGAGTATCTTTAGTAATTGCTCCTAGATTTTTTCCTAACAGTGCTGGGATGTAACTGTTTCTAGGAATAGCATACTTGAAATTTGATAGTTAAGATTTTCTATATCTAAATCTTTAGAAGTTTTAAACAAAAATATGGTGGTGCTAAAGTATTTGTTTTCACATTACAGATTGTCAGGAGAGTTGGTGGTGTTTGTAAAGTCGTGTTTGCATGTGGCAGGAGTACTGAGAACACAAGTAGATCCAGGATTAGGCCCCTGCACCAAGCAACAACCCAATTTTAAATTCCAGATTACTCTTAAACTGACACAGTAGAATCCTGAACACGGGTGTGACAGATCCAAGATTTTATCTGGCCATCCTATTTAGGTGCATCATCCCCAGGTGTTGTCCCCTCTCTGATATTTTGCTATTTGTCCACCTCCATTTATCGCTGTCTCCTTATGCTGGAAATACTTTTCCTAGGACATACATTTTTGTGACAAAACCAATTGGTAACATTAATAAAATAGACTTGCTTTTAGAAGTACAATTCAGGACAGCATTGCCTGTTGCAGTCAGCTGCATAACTGCTCACGGGGACGCTGGTGGCCCAGGGACCACAGCAGCAGCCTGGAACCCATGAGATTTGGGTTGCACTTGCAGTCTTGCCACTAATCAGCTGTAATTTGCAGCAAGTGTTCCTACTTCTCCATGCCTTTGTTTGCTTTCTCATTTGTTGTTGTCAGCTGCAGATAATTAAAGGAAAAGAAAAGAAAGGCAAAGAAGTTGTAGCCCTGTTCCTCCCTGTCTGCTGGGCACTGCCCAGGGTGGTACGTGGTTGGACAAGGTGGCAGAGGAGAAACCTGACATCTTACCCTGCTACCAGTCACTTTCTTACATTCAGATCACATCTTATCTGCTCTGTTCATCTAAGAACAGTAAGCTTTGGGGGGCAAAGATGCAGCTTAATATGGTCTTCTGCAGCCCCTAATACAGTATCGATCTCCACCTCGAGGGGCTCATCCAAATCCTAAGGAAATTTAAATAATTATGGTGAGAACATGAAGCTTATTCTTTGGCTGCTTTGGGAAGGGAGGGTCTGTTTCAAGTCAGTACCAGTCTGGAACGACAGTCACTGCAGCCTGGACTCTGCGTTGGCAAACCTTCATTACCTGCCTCTTGCTGTTTCCTAGACAAGATGCAGACACTCAAGGAATTTGTTTAACGGGGGGCCCAGTTGCAGAAGGAGACTTCTGGCAGCCACATCCAGAGCGGTTTTGTTTGGAATGAGGCTTGATGAGGGTGCAGGAGCAGCATCCTGCAGGTAAACCATGTGTGACAGATTTATGGTTTCAAATAGATGGTCGGTGTGGCGGTAACAATGCTTGGGTCCAGCTGCTTTGGGTTTATTGTTGCTTACTCCCCTGAGGCATCAGAGAGCACCCAAAAAATCTGAGGAAGAGATAGAAAAGAAAGAAAGAAAGAAAAAAAAGCCACGTATGTGAATGTGAAGAAATTTCCACCATGAGGATGAAGGCACAGAAAGACAGCTAAAAGCTGTCACATGTCAATCACATAAAGGGTAGGAAGCATATGCAACGCAGTTAATGCTTCTGAACAAAGGGGACAGAAAAAAAGAGCACCCAAAAAATCTGAGGAAGAGATAGAAAAGAAAGAAAGAAAGAAAAAAAAGCCACGTATGTGAATGTGAAGAAATTTCCACCATGAGGATGAAGGCACAGAAAGACAGCTAAAAGCTGTCACATGTCAATCACATAAAGGGTAGGAAGCATATGCAACGCAGTTAATGCTTCTGAACAAAGGGGACAGAAAAAAACACTAGTCTCTACAGTATCGATCTCCACCTCGAGGGGCTCATCCAAATCCTAAGGAAATTTAAATAATTATGGTGAGAACATGAAGCTTATTCTTTGGCTGCTTTGGGAAGGGAGGGTCTGTTTCAAGTCAGTACCAGTCTGGAACGACAGTCACTGCAGCCTGGACTCTGCGTTGGCAAACCTTCATTACCTGCCTCTTGCTGTTTCCTAGACAAGATGCAGACACTCAAGGAATTTGTTTAACGGGGGGCCCAGTTGCAGAAGGAGACTTCTGGCAGCCACATCCAGAGCGGTTTTGTTTGGAATGAGGCTTGATGAGGGGGCAGGAGCAGCATCCTGCAGGTAAACCATGTGTGACAGATTTATGGTTTCAAATAGATGGTCGGTGTGGCGGTAACAATGCTTGGGTCCAGCTGCTTTGGGTTTATTGTTGCTTACTCCCCTGAGGCATCAGAGAGCACCCAAAAAATCTGAGGAAGAGATAGAAAAGAAAGAAAGAAAGAAAAAAAAGCCACGTATGTGAATGTGAAGAAATTTCCACCATGAGGATGAAGGCACAGAAAGACAGCTAAAAGCTGTCACATGTCAATCACATAAAGGGTAGGAAGCATATGCAACGCAGTTAATGCTTCTGAACAAAGGGGACAGAAAAAAAACACTAGTCTCTGGGTATTAATTATATACTGAGCTGCTAATAAGTTGGAGTCAGTGTGAGTATCAACTTCTGATATATACCAGCCTTGGAAAACAGGTACAATGAAGGATAAGACAATTTAGAGTAGTATAATATTAACCAGGGCAGTCCAGGTAAAGTTAGTAAGGAGTGCTGGCACTGCACCTGTACAAACACTCCTGCCCTTTCCAGGGCACTTGCTGGCAGTGATGCACAATAAAGGTGCATTGATCTCTTTTATCTTCAAGCCAGTGGTAAGGTCTGAAATACTGTGAGTGAACCAAAAGACCTCATTAACTTCAGCTATCAACAACAGTCTAATGTAAAAAAAAAAAAAAAAAAGTTAAAAATCCCAAGCATCATCTCAAACAGTCCCTCTCTCATTATCTCAGCCCTTCCTGGAGAAGATCAATAAACAATTTGCATATTTTTTATCAATATTTAATGTAATGCAGCAGGATGCTTTTGATGGCTCGGGTCCTTCTGTGCACTCTTTTAACATGACAGAGACTAAGAGCCCAGCAGGTGCTCAGGTGCTGGGGTCAGTTCCTAGTTAAAAACATTAGGGATTGGTCTGGCTAAATAATCTACAGCTGCCCATCCAAGGGCAGGAGTGAGAGCTCACAGAGCATGGTGATGAATTTTAACGATCTGGGAAGACAAATGAGCCTGAGCTGCCATGCAATTAGTGGGCTGTGGAAAGATGTGTTGGGTCTAAATGAGGGACATGATCTGCTCTTGACTCTCAGTGTGGTAGGAGCCCTCCCTCTGAAGGCTGTAATGAGGAAGGTAGATGAGATCCCAAACAGGTTGACAGAACAATTAAGGAGAAAATGGGAGTTGATTCAAAATGCAGTATCGCCACTGATGGCACAGATATGTACAGACCTTCCCCCTTAAGAAGCATGCACAGCTATTCAAAAGTCGGTAGGTGTTCCTATGAATTCCTTTCACTCCTGCATACTTAAGAATATATATTTTTAAAAATTTTATCCCTGAACCAACCTTTGCTTAAATATAAAAATAGCTTGGAAGAAAAGGCATGGCTCTGGTCTCACTTACTGAGGTGTATATTGGGAGTAACTCCTCTGAACTGTCTGCAGTGAGAATTAATTCCAGGGTGGTGTATCTTGTGAAGATCCATGTTTTGTGCATTAGACAAGAGGCAGTTTCCATCCAGTGATCACAGTATTGTTTGGGTCTGCTTGATTGAGACTTTAAAGCTCTTTGATGAATGTGAGGGCTCAGAAGAGCTGGAGGAGATGTTCCTGCAGTCTGCCTCAAGAAAACTCTTGAGTTATTCCTCTGCCTCTGAAGAAATAAAAACAGGCTTAAAATGTGCCATAAGAAAAGAATATAGATGTTAAAAATAGTTATGTTTATAGAGGAATCAAGTAATGATTACTAGCTAGATGCCAGAAGACTGCAGACAAGTTGAGATTTTGCCTATTTAATTAGAAAAAAGGTATCACTCAGGTACTACAAATAATGCACCAGGCAGGAATAATCCGTTCAGTAAATCTAGTCTCACTTTTCTGCCTCAAAAATAGCAAAAAGAAGAAAGCAATTTCCTTGAACAGTGCTCATTATTTGAACATATTCACTTAGGCTGATGATAGGAAACGATTAGAGAGGTGATGTCGGAGCTGCATTAAACAGATCTGGTTTTGTTGATAGGACAGGTTTGGCACTTCTACTTCATTAGAGCAACATGACTTGTCATACAGATCACACAGTGTTGTTGCCTTTGTTGGACTGGACAATGCCACAACCAGTGTGGACACTTGCATTTGCAAACTGAAAATAGGTTTCTACAAACAATGTTGCATGTTGCGTTATTCCATTCATAGTAGCTTCTGAGCTGATTAACGATGGCGTGCAGTCAGCTTTGTTTTCTCGAGTTTGTAAAATGCGGTGGCTATAATGTTTGCAGACATAAACACAAAATAACATAATGGACAGGGCTGGAGAGAATTCATGTTCAGAGTCAAGGAAGAAGATACAGAAGCTTTTCACTGCTTCTTCCCCTGGTTACTGATAAACCATGAAGAACAAGGAGGGTGAATGTTTTATAAGTAGCCACACAGAGCAGTAGGGCCTAGTCTGGTTTTTCAGCTAAAACTATCAAGAAATGTTTATGTTAATGTTCAAGTAGATTGGGAAAATCTAGAAATAAACTGGAGATTGTTCTTCTCCCTATATTGTCCAGAGAACTGGCTACAGGTTGATGGCATTGATATTCAGCCTTTTGTGACGGCCTGGTACAGCAAAAAAAAGAGAAATCCAGGGAAATGTTGCCTTCTGGGAAAACTCAGTATTTTCACTCTTTTGTTTTCTTCCATCATTGGCTTTCTTACCCATTGCTCCATACAGAGGACCGAGCTATCTGTAAGCTCTGTTTAAGCCCACAAGAGCCATTAGGCTTCGAGCCATATATTCGTACTGTGAACCACTACTTTGTTATACACAGAGATTTACAGCAGACAAGGACAAAAGTATTGCTTTAGCTTTGCAATTCTTGGTGAAGAAACAACCCAAACCTGGGAAAACGGAAATGTTTCATGTTTCTATACCACTGTTGTAAAAAATATAATTTCAACTCTAGATTTATTTTCTAATTGATTAATTTGCTAGAGCTTTTTTTCTTTCAAAAAGTACCTGATTTTGTTTTCCAATAACAATTTCACCTTAATAAACCTGTTTTCTAGCCATCTTTGTTTAGGCTAGGTTGTTAACATAGTACTCTTGAACATAGTAGTCTTATGCATACATGCAGACCTATCTTTTAGAAATTTTCCATTACTGAACTTTATATTCATGCAGAGTGGTTAAAAATGCTGACAATACTTGGGTTATTTAGATATATGCTTTCATCTAGAAGGGGAAAACATGGGGGAAAAAAAAGCACCACAAAACATAAAATTAACGTGTCAGCTTAATTTCATGCACCCCTTGCCTCAGACTGATTAGTGCAAATTAAATTTTGTGCTAATCGACCAAAGCAGTTAGTGTTACACAGAAATCCGTGATTTCTGTTTATCCTAGTTATCCATGCAGTTATTTGCTTTTTGCTCAGTGTGTGAACATGAGAAGGCATTTTTAACTAGGATCAGGAAGAGATGACCACTGACAAAGAATAATTCCTTTTCTACTAGAACTCTGCCTGGAGACTGGCTGAGACTGGTTTAGTGAACTGATCCACTTGGCTTTTTTTTCCCAGCAGTTTCTCTTCATATTTCTGCCTTTCTGGCTAGGTCTCTAAATATTGAACCAAATCCCAGGTAATGGAAACCTTGGCCATTTATTGCCCATAAAGTTTGTTGCAGAACCCAGAACAGTGCTTAGAAGATGGAAGTTACAGAAAAGCTCAGAGCTGTGCACAGCTGAGGCTGATGGCAAGCCCTGTAAGTAGTCAAAATGCCAGGTGGTACCAGAGACCTTTGACAACTGGGATGTCCCCTCTACATTACAGGGACTATTGACCCTTTCTGTCAAATTTAGTGAACACTGTACAGTTTTTCCTGGGTCAAAGAAGAGCTGTTTAGTGAGTGAATCCTTTGGAAGCATGATCCAGTTCAGGTGGATGAATTCTTAAATAATGGACCTGGCCTTGGCCTTCAGACCCAGTCTTGAAGATACTAAACAGACTTGTATACCATTAGAATGACAACAGTGAAAAGGAGAGATAGCTATTGACCTTAATATTAAAGTTCTTCTGCAGTTGATACACTTGGCCTTATTTTGGCATTCACTGAGCTGTTCCATATTGTTCCACTGACAGGCAGATTATATTGCAAACTGTAGGTTTTCTAGTGCTTGGCCTATTTAACACCCTCCAGATACTAGATAGAGTAGAACCCTTGCTAGTTAGCAGGACTGAAACAAGCTGGGAGAAGTCAGTAGAGGAACTTTTCATTGATCTTGGTGGATTTTGAATGAGGAATTCTCATGCTAATGGGCACTTCTGTAATATGTCTTGAGCTCTGCTGTGTGGAATGGGATAACAATGAGGATTGCTAGCACTGAATAGAGAGGAAAGTAGAAAAAGAAGTCTAGTAAAGTTGGTACCATTTCTGAAATTACTTGAACTATGAATCATTGTACTTCTCCAAGATTACTGTTATTAATCGTGGCCTAGGTATGTTTTAGCTGGCTTTTCTTTGATCCTTTGCTTGCCATCTTTTTGCTGTCTCTAAAATGACAATGAAAGGGACTGCTTTATTAATTCTTTGTGTTTTTCCTTTAACTGTATTTTTTCCTTTAACCATTAGGAGCCAAATTGTGACTGTTTTGCTGCTGTTAACAGCCAGATGCTCACCAGAAGAGATCCACTGACTGCATTAAAGTGTCTACTGTGGTAGCAGAGAGCTCATCATCTGGCCCTTAAAAATAAAGGTAAACTTGTGTTATTCACAGAGAGACACAGCTGCAGACCAGGACACTGGATGTAGTATAATAGGGTTATGTTCAGATTCTGCTGTGGATATTGAGTAATATTTTAGCCAGCAAGACCCTTTGAAACCAACTGGAATAATTTTAATAAGCGAGAGGGGTTGTGGAATCCCGATCCTTGGAGATACTAAAAAAATTGACTGGATTATCTCTTGAGCACCCTGATCCAAGCTGGCTCTGCTCTGGCTGGGTCAGATAACCTCCAAAGGTCCGTTGTCAAATTAGTCTGTGATTCTGGGGTGAATAAAAGGCAGCAAGATTGGACCCTGCAGTACTTATGGACAGGCATTTTAAATACTCAGAGACTCCATGTAGGTTACACAGCCTCTGTGTATTTCATTGCTCAAAAATTTTAAACCGTAATAAAATTTCAATGAAATAAAACATGGTATATTTTCCATGCATGCATTCTTAGGGGGACATGAACATGTGCAAACAGATTCTGACTAAGAGCTTTGAAATTGTGCCGGCCCATTAATGTTGTTTTGTTTCTTGAAAATGAGCCATGTTTAACATAAAATATTTAACATATGACAAACAAGGCTTGGGAGTTACCAGTGACATTAAAGCCACATGCTTGAATGTCGCAGCTTCTCCCTGAACCTAGCAGAAAGTTTTGCCTCTTACTCACTTTACCTTCTCTCCATCACTTGTGTATCAGCTTTGGGTTACTAAAGCTCATAAATGGAAGTGCAGTGCAGAGGTCCTAGACCAACTCCAAAATGCTGGCACCTTTACTCAGGACAGTGGGCTCCCATGCAGCTATTTCAGGGTGCTGGAAGGAACATGGCTGTGTTGGTGGCTCTCCAATAGTGAAGCTGTTTGTGTTGGCTTTAAATCTAGCTTATTGAAAGTTGCTTTTTGACCTGTGCCAAAGGCAGGCAAGTTGAGCAAGCAACGCTGACCTTCAAACACTAACTTGTTTCCTAGCTTTCTTTAGGAGCGAGAACATGGTGCAGTTTCCTCTGCTGTGAAAGGGAATTGAGGGGTTTGGTTTGTCGCCTGGAGATGTGCTCTGCTGGCCTTAGCTTGAGTGCTTTGTTCAGTTTTGTGCTCTGTGCTACAGGCAAGAAGGGGATAAACTGGAAGAAGTCCAGAGACCAGCAATTAGCAATCTAGATGGTATGATGAAAAATTGAATGAATAGGGATTGTTTAGTCTACAGAAGAAAAGTCTAATGGGAATAGTCTAATAGTCTTCAAATACATAAAACCCCTTTGGCTGAGGGAGGAAGGATATCACCTTTTCTCCTTGTCTGATAGCAGTAAACAAGAACTGATGCTCTTGAACTGAAGTAAGGAAGTAAGTAAGGAAAATGCAGGCTACACATTAGAAACAACTTTTGAATAGTAATACTATGAGTATTGTAATAAGCTTATGAGGTGGATGTGCATCTAACAAAAATATGCTGTGATACTTCTGTGGTCCTTTCCGTTCCTATAATTCTCAGTTTCCACAAGAACTCTGAGTTTGAACATGTATCTGAGAAGAAGGAATACTCCATGAGAAAGCGAGGAATGGAAAAGGGGTTAAATCCCAGCTTCTCTGCAACTTCCTGTGTCATCTATGGCAAAACCACAGAGATTCTAGAGAGTTCTCAGTTTCAAAACGAAGGTAAAATTTTAGTTTCTTTCTCCTTGTGCTTTGTCTAACTGGGTGATAAACTACTGGGATAGGATCAAAGTCTCTTTGTACAATTCTGAAAAGGTAGAGCTCTGTTCTTGGTCAGGGTTCACAGAAAATAGTGGTGTAGGTATGATTATGCTATTAATAATTTCACACAACTCCATTCTGATTTCTGTTCCAGCGTGTTCCCTCCTTTGATTGTACTTCATTTTGGGAAGATCCCAAGGTCTTCAGCGTCTTCTATTTTTCTCTGCCTAATAATGATTACTTTTCTTGTCATGTATCAAAGGATGCATCAACTCTACCTGGAATTAATTTGGCATATTTATCTGCACTGTATTTTTTTAGTTCCTTTGGCTTCTCTATTTTTGGAGCAGTTTTAAGTTTAATATAAATTGAGGCTTTAGATGTAGATAAAAGTAAACAACTGTTGATTGACACTGCGGTGGACACAACTTTATAGTTGCTAACTGATCCAGGCCTCACTGGAGTCATTGCAGACTTCCACTGACCTCACTGTGTTATTTTAGCTTCTCATGTTTGCGCTCATCAATCATGTTCTTTCAGCATAGCCCCAAATCTATTTTGTTCTCTGTAATTTTGACATAAAGTGTTGGCATTGCATCTCTGATCAGGACTCAGCAAAATTCCACAGGGTTCTCTCAATCTCTTTCAAATCCCCCGATGTCCCAATCCACAACCTTTTCCCTATATATTAACTTTGAAAAACCCATGGAATCAGCTGTGGATCATACTTTGGCACCATACCAGTGAGCTGAAACATTTGGCTGTTAATTCACATTTGTTATCCCTAGCAGCTATAGCTGGTGCATCTTATGACAGGTTTACTGAAGCTCTTGTGAGGTGGATTAGCTAACTCTGCCTTTGCTTTGATTATCCTTTATGGATGCAGATGCATCCATGCATCATTACTTGAAATAAATGCTCTTTTTTTTTTGAGAAGTGAATCAGATCTGATTAAAGGATAGTGAATTGATTGGTGCCAGCCACATTTCTTCAGGCTTTAGACCAGCCTGTGTCATGCCTGCTCTCAGAAATCAAATTGTGATGTTCAAGGGACAGTCACCATGACTGTGTCAGTGGAAAATTACTAGACAGACAGACAGACTCCTCTCTGACCTCCCTTTCCCTAGGAAGAAAATTTTGGAGCTAGTTTTGGGCATTTGATGCTCCTTGTGCTGTCAGTAAAGTGAAACAACCCTTGCAAGCAGCTTGGTGTTTAGCGCAGTTACTCAGAAGCAGAGGCTTCACGTAGTTCATTTGCCAACATGAAAAGGGCCTTGCATCCACAGGGAGGACTCCATTTACCACTTTATACACCTGGCTGTGAAGTGGCCAACCTCTGCCCATCCTTTTGAAGCTGTGCAGAAAGGAGTTCAAGATTGAGAGGAAGCAAGAGAGTCTGTTTCTGTAGGGAGTTTTTGAGGACATTTTGGTGACAGGGTTCAGGAAAATTAAGTAGTGTTTTCCAGCCACAGCACCTGACCCTGCTCATGCATTTTGAATGTAAAGAGTCTCCTGAGAAAAAATGAAAAAACGTAACAAGTATTGAGATGCAGAGCTTTGTGTTGAACACAACACTGCCAATGTTTGCTATGCTTGGTCTAAGCATGCCCAACAGATCAGGAACTTCCAAGGGTTTATCTACTCATCTCCCTACTTTATCTCTGAACTGTGGTGCTTATTAGGCTAAACTAAAGCATCTAGCTGCTTGGATCTAGTTTTGTTTCCCAGTGCATGAAAATACCCGTGTTTAGATATACAGGGAAATCTGTAGTTCAGAATCCAAATGCTTGCGCACACAGGCAGAGTCAGAGACATTAGTTCCTAATTTATACTGAAGTCCAAGGTTTAGGGGACTTCTGGTGGCCCATATCTCACACTGTACCCTACTTCTTCATGCTACAGTGCATAGAAACACCAGCTTTCTGTATGATGGAGATAACTGTTTTCCACATTCACTTCTTATTTTGTACAGATTGTTCTGGTCGATGGGTTTTGAAGAAGGCAAGATAGTGGTGCCAGGATCCTTTGGCATGATATTGCTGTGTCAGGCATCCAAACCCCCCAAAATATTGAATGTAAATGGAGCCCTAACACCGTATCTTCTGACTTCCTTAGAGATGGAAACAGGTGGCATCCATTAAAGATCTGCACTTGGTTATAATTCCCATTACCCACTCTCAAACCAGTCCCAGCTGCAGTTTCCCACTGTAGGCAAGAGAAGGCTCGAGCCATCCTATAGGCAGAGCTGGAAGCATAACCAGTTATTAAAGGGGCCTGGTTTTGGTTTTGCTTTTTTTTTTTTCCCATTAATAGATCTATCCCTCTGCTGATAGCCATGTAAATCATTACAGAGATCTTAAAAACATATAACTGAGAGGCTCTAGAAAACCGATACTTTGCATCAGTGATTTCAGATTCTGCTTTTGTGGAGGGCAAGAAAAAAATATTTTTGTCTGGCTCAGCAAAATATCCTTTCAAAATAAGAACAGCTGAAAAACTGCCTCTGAGATATATTTCCCTTCTCAGAGATGAGGAGGACTCTAGGATTCTCCTTGCTCTCATTTTTCTTTCTCCAGGCTGGTGCCAAGCCCACTCCTGAACCCTTGGCTGGAATCACGCACAGCCTAGTCCTCAAGGAGTAACAGAACAGATACAGTAATGGAGGAAGACTTGCTGAACTGTCTCACTTATGCAATGACAGCCTTTCTTTAGACCATTTAAATCAGTAATTTCAGTGTTTCTTGTGATTAGCAAAGCTTTGGGGAAATATTTCCACTGCACATAAAGAAGGACATGCATCTGTGCCTTTAAAGGATGAGGCAGACTCAAAATATTGCCATGTGGTTTGCAAGTTAAAGACTGCAACTTCTCCCTAGTGTGCTTGTGTTCACCAGATTCATCAAATCTGAAATAAATTATAATTTCCCAGGCTATTGTGTTTAACAAAGCTTTGGAGACATCAGTTGTCTTATTAACATTTATATTCCATTTTTTTGACTAATATTATCTCAGAGAAATTAGGGAAAGCTTATTAGTATTTGAAACGGTGGAAAGAATATTTTTTGCCTTAGTGTTTAATGAATCCTGTGATGTAGCCAAAGATTTGTATATGTAATGAAATCACATATTTCCTCATGTTTTTAAAAAAATATTTTGGAGGAGGTAAGAGAGAGAATGCAGTCTTGATACTTGGAGAATTTTTTTTTCTTTTATTCTAACGAAATATCATCAAATGTCCAAGGATTTGTGGGGGGATGCCTGGATTATCTCTATTAATTAACCTTCACCTATAGAATGATATCCACTAATAGATTAGCTGTTCTAAAGCAAGATTCATGCAATGTACAAGTAAACGCACTTGCCTGAAAAAATGGAATAGCAAAAATTATTTCCTTTCTTATCAGATAGTATGTACACATCTTTACTTTTCTTCAGGGTGGCCTATCCTTTACAAAAGATAATTGATTATTGCAAATCATCACAATGTCGAGTGCGATGTAAGAGTGACCAGAACAAACTTAGAACAAGACCCATTCTTTCCTTAGCTCCCTCAGCCCACAGATTTATTTTTTTTTTAAATATTTTTGGTTTTTTTTTTTTACTTTGTTGACATTTTTAATTCTACAAGCTGAGTTTTCTTCTTCCTGCAGCTCCTGTGGTACAGAGAGGAAGGTGTGGACATGCAAACAGAGCAGATAATTTTTTTTCCTTGTGCCTAAACATGCTTTTAAGAAGCTGTGGAGTAAATAGACTCGCCCATTTATCACAGGACTATTCTAAATATTCAGTAATATAAACCTGTAGTGCCTGTAAGACTTCACAAAAGAACTCTTATTCCTAGAATTACGGCCTGTAATAAAACCATGTTGAATCCCTAAGTGCATCCTAACTACAGAGAGCATTATCAGACATAGTCCTCAGTGGAAACTTTATGTGCCTGAGAACCTTAGAAAGTAGCTTTTGTACCATAAATTCCTTCATGCAGGGAACATTCTGTCTCTCCTTGGTGGTGCTCAGGAACAAATAATTATGTTAACTAAATATAATGCATATTACATATCATGCAGCGATAATTGTTTCCAGTGGAGTTGCTATATCCCATAGGTTTTAACATAATACTCTAGATTTCATGGTAAATGAACAAATAAATCATGTTGCCCCCATAAAATTTCTCTCTGACCCTCTCTCTGATGCATGATTCTGCATGATGCATGTATGAATTGAGGAGACATAAAAGCCAAGAGCATTGCTCTTGCTTCAGACTGGGTTGTGTTACTGGATATTGCTCTATTGCATTTGAGATGAATGCCATAAACATCCTTTCCCTGAGCAAAACTTGTATATACATCACATGGTGTGATCAAAACTCAACCACTGTAATGTTTACTCTCTGGGTTTTTAAGAAATGTAAACAAGGCAGACAAAGCCGAGTATTTGTATTCAGTGTGTAGTATTCCCATCTGATTGTGCATCTGCAAATTTGTACTTTTTGCCTACCTTTCCCAGAAGATATGTTGGGATGAACTGCAGCTATTTATGTATGGTACAGAATGTAATCATGTTATTTCACTTTGCAAGATGCATATGGGGTTACACTATACTGAGCCTTCCAATCGCAACCCCATTTGTATCCTCCTGTATCTCTATATTACCCCATGACGGACTGGACTGGTTTGCCTCATGAGAAGCTGGATCCTGCCCTGTCAGCTCTGCTCTCTCCCCATGGACCAGAACAGTAGCTGTGTGTTGCTGTGCTTAGTGCTGTGCTCAGGAGAAGCTCCTCTTTTGAAGTCCCCTGCTGCAAAATCAGAAAGAAACTGATGCTCCAAGGCATCTAGATTTTGGACTTTTTCTGAAACTTAGCAATAACATCACCATAGTTTCTCCAACAGCCTAGTGTTTGCCCTCAGTCTTACCATAAGATGAAGTATTTCTTGAAAGGAACGTTAATCCTGGAGCTTTCACATATTTGTGCTCATTTGACAGAAAACGTCTGGGCTCAAATTTAAGACTTTCTCCATTTACCTGGCAGTCATTTCTTTATCAGATGCAGTTGAGAAAACCCTTAAGAAAAACAAGGAAAACCTCTCATCTATGAGAGAAAAGTGTGAAGGAGAATATAATGCTCTATTAATACTTCTTAGTAAAGGGTTTCCAAGTCCTTTTGTGCAGAAAGTCCAAATCTCCATTAAAATGGAGCCATTTTGAAAGTACATTCTGTATGGGCATGCATGGATCCATTCTCTTTGTAAGAACAATAGGGAAGGCAAAGTTTTATCCTGCAAGATGATCGATACAGAGTAAATTAGACATTAAAACAGAGACAGATCATATGGCGAAAGACAGCATAGATGGCTGAATATCCTGATACTCTGCAGGAGTTATGTCTGGTATCTTTGCACGCTAAAATTGAGCTTACTGAATGTCTAGGGCCGTTCCAGGTTTCAGTCAGTCAAAAGCGGCTGCATGGGAAGACTGAGATATTCTTGCAGCCGAGTGGCTGTGAAGTCAGCCTGTTCCTAGAGCAGCTTGTGAAGTGTTTGGCTTGGCATTACCTCACCTAATGTGCAACCGTCATTAAAACTTCCCCTAAAGCAATACATTTAATTGCATGCTCTACTAGAAGAAAAAGAAGTCTAATTGGTCCCAGATTTATTCTATCAATAAAGACAAATTATTTTCTTTTTTTTTCTGATCTAAACACAAAGTATTTAGAGAGATTTCTAGACAAATCAAAATCTTTGTTGAAAGAGAATACATCTTGTGTTAGTTATGTAAATCTTAACTGCTTGTACCAAACAATGGCTTTTAATATGTCTAATCTGTTTTTCACAAGAACATCTTAGTTAAATATTTTGCACGCTGTATTCTAAAATGATTAAGTTGGCTGTTTCCATTATTGCCTTATCTTATTTATTATAATTTACTGTCAGGAGGAGCACTACATTTATCTGTTCATTACAATTTTAGCAAACAATGACAAGATTCTTTAAATTGTGCCATTGTGTTAATTGAGAGGGTGGGGTTTTATTCTCATGGTTCAATCTTGTAAAGAAAAAAAAAGCAACAAACAAAAAACAACAAACAAAAACCAGTAAGAAAGCTGGGCCCCTTTTCCTTCCCGTTCCGTGTTTAAAGACCTATAGCAGCATGAATGAAACATCACCGAACAATTGCATCCCCCCCCCAGTCCCCAGGGAGCCAATGTATTTTATCAGCATTTACAATGAAAAGAACAAATATCAGAATCTCAGTATTACTGTGGCTTCAATTCTCCTCCCCCTGCATTATTTTTTTTAACTCATTTTAGAGAGCTGCAGGTTGCAATTCCCAGCTCTGTGCAGGAGAAGCCCTAATAATGGGTCAGAATTCACACGCACACCCACCCCACATACACGTACGCATATTTTTTTTTCTTTCATGGTGCAGCAAAAGATATTATCTTGGTAATTCTCTATTCACTGTGTTACAACTCTTCCCACTAATCCAATGCAGAACCAGATTACCAACCAAGCCTTTTGAAGCCTTGATGTTATTTTGCTTGATAAATTGGGCACAAGACTAAAATTGAAAAGAAATCCTGTTTTTATTATTGGAGACAAATCTAGCAAGCAGGAAGCATATGTTGTGCTTTAGACCACATGCTGGGGAGAGGGAGCTAGAGGGCTCTCACACCAATCAGTTACTTCAAACAATACCCGGCGTCCACCTGGGACGGAGCCTGTGCCATTAGTCTTGACTGGAGCAGCCCTCTAATGCCACCAGGCAGCCCCAAGGAGCAGAGAAACCCACCTGACAAAATGTCACAAGGAAAAAAAAAAAAAAAAAAGAATCGATACGTTGGATAGTGATTTGCATTATTTTCCATAAATATTTTCCTTACCATTCGATACAGGAATATGCTGATCAAAAAGGGGGGAAGAGGCATGTTTCAGAAGCTAGCGAAGGGCTAATGTGATAGCTTTTATGCTAGTGAGCTAATGCAAGGATCACAATAAATGCGCGGACCAGCAAGCGCTGTGTTTTTCAAAGGGCAGTGTTGAGTATTGATCTGTATTAGAAATGATAATGAGGTTATTTTGTGCCTTGGTGAAATACCTTAACTGTTTCAGTGCTTCAAATGCATCAGAGTTAAAGTGCTGGAGCCTATGAATTTTTAATGCTTCCAACTCCAGTTCCTAAATTTTTTCTGTCTTTCCAATAGCTATTTCAGTTTTATATTCCTGCACTACTGCAGCTACTTCTTTAGTGTGTTTCAGCTTCCCATTTCAATGGAACTGCTCATGAAATACTAGTTCCTTGAGCCCACCCCCACAGAAAAAAGCTTTTCTTTGCTAACATCTTGCAGAGTCTTTCATGTTTAAAATATTTTAAGTAAACTGAAGGAATAAACCTTTCAACTTTTCCAAATAGAAATGAAGATCAGTGCTTAGAGAGAACGCAGCAAATTCTTGGTAGTTTGCTCTGGAATTACCTTGGCTTGCTTTGTTTTCATCAATAGAAAACATTTCCTAATTCTGCATGACCCTTCTGCTGATTTGTGTATATATAATGGTTGCTTGGTTAGTGAAGCACTGTGAATAAATCATTAATGTGAAGGCCAGATTCTTATCTAGTACAGCAGCCCAACACTTGTAATTGGGCTAACTGAGGCTAGCAGCGGCAGCAACACATGGAAGGAAAGCTTTGCTGTTACAACTTTCTGCTGAAAGGTTAAAAAAAGAAGGAAACTATCATACGATTCCCAGAGTCTCTAGTTTCTGGTGACTATCTTTTGTTTTTCAATCTAACTTATTTCCAACAGTTGGTTGGAAAGCAAGATATGAGATAGGAGAGTCAATTAAAGTTGGTTTCACGGTCGGTGCTGTACATTAAAAGATTTTGCAAAGAGAACAACTTTTTTCTTTTTGTACTGATACCATTTAAGTATCATAAGCCTATTTGCACAGCTAAAACTATAATCCCTGGCTAACATTCCAGAATTCAAACTATCATAATTTCTTTTTCTCTGTAGTTGTTCAAATAAGAAAAAAAATCAACAGAAATCTATAAGCAGTCATTTCTAGGGACTGCAAGCTAAAGCCATCTCTCTTTCATTCAAAATTAATAACTGTCAAAAATAGTGTAATCTGATTCACAGAAATGTGCTACAGCCAAGACATACGCGTATAGGAATGTATTGCTATCCCTATTATTCTGAATCACGTAGCTACATTTTACAAACATCCTTTTCTTGATTTAATTAGACTAGCATTATCCCCAGTTTTATAGAGTGGCAGAGAAAATGCTTCAAAACCATGAATTTTTTACCATTTTCAGATGCTGCGTGTTAGAACAGTAGTGAAGCAGTAATGATTTACACTGGCTGTTGACCCAGACTTGGGGGTTTAAGTGGGCTGTATTTTCTCTAGGAAGTGTTGTTTCTAAATAACAAGGACATTATAAATGATATCCCAAGGGCAAGATATTAGAAATGGTTGGTGGGAGCCGATGTTTTTATCACTGATGTAAACAGGAATTAGGCACCACTAAGTGCTTCTGGGAATCCTCCTGTTAAAATTCTTTCGTTTCCTTTTGCCGATGAAATCAGAAGGCTGTGACCCACTTCTGTTTTTTCTCTTGGTTATAGACTGATATATTTCCCTGCTTCTAATTTAGATTACTTTTCAGACTGATTGTGAGTTGAATTCTTCCTCTTGGTGTTCTTCCGTCTCCGATTGTACATGTAAAGGGTTGATGTGCAGAAGCAACCATATTTCTTTGGTGCTATTCTTGACAGGGCCTGTGACATCTGAGGTCATGCCCAGCTTGTCTTGCCCAGCTACTTTGCTCTTTCTACACTAAAATTAGTGTACATGAAAACTTATTTCTGGTAAGCAGCTGTTCAAGCTTTTCAGTCTCTCTAGGGCAGAAGGTTGGGAATAGCAGGAGGAAGGAATAAGGTAGGCTGCTGCCTTCAAAGGACCTTTAGGTATGTGAAAGGAAAGTAAAAAATCAATTGCCTAGACAAGAATCACCGTGAAGTATCTGGTTACAAAAGCCCCGCAGAGCACTGCCTTGCCATTGTCAGTGGGATCAGAAAAGAGAAACAAATGATTCTTTGCGATGTAAATAATCAATTCCTCGTGCATTGGAAAGCAAGCAAACGCCACCCCCCTCCCCCAAGCTCTAACTTTTCTGAAGTTTAATCATCGATCAAAGTTAGTTGCGTCCAGTTATTGCATCGTGTGTGTTGACGTAAAGTTCACACTGTGGTTTATAACATCTCAGCTATGCTTTCCCAAGCAACAATGACACCCCATTCATCACTATCTAGCCAGAGATATTTTGAAATACAGATAAGCTGTTAGCTATTAGAGCAGCCAGGAGCTCCTTTTACTGATTTACAGCCTGTCCCAGTATGACTAGCTATTTGCAGAGGTCTGAGAGTGGGAGCTGGTTTTTATGAACCATGATCATGCTTTCCCATTCATTTCACAGGAGGCTTTGGGGGAATAAAGAAAGGCAGCAGAAAAGGTCCCAGGTTACTCCTGTCCCAGGCATATGCTGTGACCCCACTGTCCCGCTCCTTCTTTATTAATAACTATATTGAACCATAATAGTTTTTCTAATGCTTTGTGGAGTGTCTTGTCATTAACTTCTCTTTATTCTGAGAAAAACCCATTAGTTATAACTCTTTGTTTCCTATTATTTAACCGGGATTTAATCCTTAACACGACATTGCTCTTTATCCTATGGTTATTTGTTCCCTTTGATAATCTCCAGTGAAAGACTCTGTCAAAAGCCCTTTGAAATTGCAAATAATTTACACCCACCATATCCCCTTTGCCCACTATTTTATGAACCTTTGCAACACATTCTAGAAGGCGAAGGGGCACGATTAACTCTTATGAGAGCTCTGCTGGTTTCATCATATCAGTTGATATTTATCTACGTGCAGTAATTCTCTATTCGTAATTGCTCACTCCCATCTGTTTCCCCACTAGTGAAGTGACCTCTCCAAATTGGCTGTCATATGCTTGCTGTAAAAGCCATTACTGGGACTATCCAGTCTGGTTTTCAGTAGGGATAGGAGATCTTGGAAAAGATCTTGACTCAGGTGCTCTGTGTGCAGCAGAAGCAGTAAGTCCTGCCATGCAAAAGATAATGCGAGTCAAAATATGTTCTGATTCGTAGATCTGTGCTTGTCCAGGAACTGACACTGCCTCTTGGGATGTGGTACAGTGCTTGTATTGTTTGCCTGTGGTTTTAAAAACCAGCTTTCTTTTCATTCCAACCCCGCCTAGCCTGTAGAGCTGAAATGGAGGTGGTTCCCAGTTTGATGGGAAAAGGACTCATACTAGGGATGATGGATAACCACTAGTCAAGCCATACTTCACCCTTTCATTTATCTATGGCTTGTGGATGGCTTGGTACTGTCCTTCCAGCTCTCTGGGTTGATTCTGGGCTCTTTCATAAGCTCTGCACTCAGCTGAGTGCAGTGGTTCTTACCTACATCTCACTCTCTGAGGCCTTTTTTCCAGTCTCACTCTTTTGATATTTAGCCTCTTCCCTGGCAAATTGTCTTGGGCTACCTTTTAACTCAACATTGCCAACTCATACTGCTGTCCCTCCCGGTCCCGTTACAGACATATACTCCGTGGTGCCTCTGCAGTTTACTTAGTGCCCAAGCTCCTCAGCTTCTGACCCAAGATTCAGTCACCTGTGGGTGGGCTCCGAGTGATGCTCAGTGACTCAGCCACCACTCAGTTTTCCTGCAAACAGCTTTGAAGCGTTCACTGGGCTGAAATACCTGCCAAGAGATCTCTTCTGCTGAAGGTCTCACTCGTGAAAAAATGGGGATGTTCTGGCACTGGGTAGCATTTTGAAGTGATGAGAGCAGGGAGGCTATTACTTTAAAACAAGGAGGGCTCTAGCCTGGCATCACTGCTGATCACTGTGACTTTTGGAACATAATGCTTTCTGCACACCAAAGGAAAACACACAAAACATTTTAGCTGGTGACAGCTCCTAGTCTGGTGTAAAATGGGTCTAACAAGGTTACCTCCAACATAGCTGTAGCAGTTAACACCACATAAGCACTTGGACTTAAATGTAACTTTTCTCATAATTCTTGAGTTGTACACGTGCTGCATTTCCAAAAGGCTTTATGCTATAGATGCACTGTTAATCTCTGAAAGGTTGGAAGATTTCAGCCAAGGATCCTACAGAATTTCCTATAAGCATTTGTACTAATTATCTTAAATTCAAATTGTTTCACAAAATCAAAGGGGAATTAAGATTTTAATTTCTTTCTCCCTTTTTGTTTTTCTTCATTATTTGACAAAGCCTAGAGACTAATCCCATCTTAAACATGAATATAAAACAGACCTAACAGATGTTCTGTCTGCTACAGAACTTTATTTAAGCAGGCATGGTCTGCATGTAATATGCACTTGAAGGTCAAAGCTTGTGGTATAAAAATACAAAGCCTTGGTGCTATTTAATTATTTTTATTTGTAGATTTTTCAAGTGAGTTTAGTGAATGATTAATGGTATTGGCTTAAAACAGGCATAGTTCTGGCAAGCACTGTGCAAACATCAACATTGCAAATGTACCTCCGTCCTGACCTACAGCACCTTTTCTATTCCCATTTCCCATCGTTCTGGAACAGATCCTGCCAGCCCTGTGCCAAACGGACTCCTGTTTTTCTGAAGTACACAGCAGCTGGAATGAAGTGGAAAAGGACATTTGTACTCCAAAGCCTGGGATGCTTTGCTGCTGCTACTGTCCAGTGGAAGCAGCTGGATTTTGGGGTATGGCCTTTCTTCAGGTGAATTGTGTTTTACAAGGACTGTGTGTGTTTCATGCATTGCCACCTGGATCTTGCTGCAGT
>NW_009259595.1:388774-451659 GCF_000687185.1 Egretta garzetta
CTGCTGACGCTGTCATTCTGGAAGGGACCTCTTGAGTAGATGGAAAGTAGGAATGAGCTAAGGACCCCACCTCTACTGTCATATGAAAAGAAACGTGCTTGGGGTTTTTTAATCAAAGGAGTGTTTGCATTTTCCCCCTCCACACCTCTGTTAGGGCAGTGGGTGCTGCCTCGTGCAGTGGGGGGACAGACAGGACACTGCAGCAGCAGCCGGTTCCCTGGCCCTCTGGACAGCTCAGCTGCATCAGGCCCTGCAGGGCATCTAGAGCCGCTGCTTCTTCCCCTCCAGGCTAGCTCGGCTAAGGAGCTGTGACCCAGTTGCTGAACACTAGCCAAATTTCCAGGGGACTGAAGCCGATTTGTGTAAATGCATGGCAACCATGCAAAGCTCAGTGGCCTTTTGCAAACAGGAAAAGTGTGTTGTTTTGAACAGTTGGTCTCTTTTTTTTGATTCCTTCTTTTTTTCTTTTTTCTTTTTTTTTTTTTTCCCTTTCCTATTTCCCTCTTTAATTTCCTTTGGAAAAAGGAGATAAAAACTCTGAAAAAAATCTTGTTTTTTTAAAAAGCTATTTCCATGTGGACATTTCTGAAATCTGGTGAGTAAAACAGAGCAGAGAGAAGAGAGAAAGGACCTCCTAACCACTGTTTTACTACTTCCTGCCTGGAAGAAATTTAGAAAGCATTTGGGAAATGTGAAAATGTTATATTCATGTCTATATGTCTCACAGAAAGAGATTCTTATATTTTAACCAGCTGTACTTTTGTCCTGAACAGTTTGCTGTGTGGCTTCAGGATTTTCAGGTATCAAGAATTTGAAAAGACACTTAAGTCAACCTCATAAATTGTGCTGAGTTTCAACTAGTTCAAGTAACAAGTCTGAGTACACGCTGGCCCCAGAAGTCAGAGGCCTCCAAATCTAGATTTCAAACACTCCAGATTCAAGGTTGTTCTTAGGTCTTTTGGTTTTGGCTTTAACTATGGAATTTAAATCCCTTTAACAGGACTTCAAAATCCTATGTTTCAGGCCATTCAGTCTGTGTGTCCTCCTCTTTTTGTACTGAGCACATCCCAGAGTGTTGCACAAGTTATTCTGAAGAATATCCATCAGCTTACAAGGGTTTTGAACTTGGCCTTTAACTAAACAGTTCTCAGCTGTTTCTCTTAACTAAAGTTTCCATTAAAGTTTTATGTTCTTCTGGTTTTCATGTGCATGTAAGTATGTGTGACCATTGACGGTATAATAATGCATTTCCTGTACTTTTTGCATTTTCATTTATGGCAGAGTGGTTGTCGAAGATGTTGTACGCTCTTCTAAACCAATTTCAGCTGCTTTCCTGACTTTTTTTCCTGTTTTTGCCAAATCTTTGTTAACTGTTTTAACAATAGCAGGAGAGAGCCTTTCAGACACTGAGGGAATTTGCAATCTGATCATGTACTGTATGTCTTTGAAAAGAAGAAAATGCAAAGACAAAGGCAGAATGTGTTAGAATTTTATTTAATGCATTGGCATGAAGTGTAAATACATACTGCATACAGATACTAAACTTTCCTAGCTCTGATATGAAATAATTACCCTAGGGACCTCTGTGTAAAATAAGTCCTATATAACTATTCAAATATGGATGATGTGATTCAGGTGACCTCTTCTTAATACTAAAGGTCATCCACCAAGTGTAAGTGTGAATGTTTACTTAGCAACAGATGTTATTTTACCTTAGAAAAAGAAAAGAATGTGCTTTTTCCTCAAAGTTAATATAAATAACTATTTTTTTTTTGTGTGTGTGAAGTACAGAAGATACCACCATGAAACAGTCTCTTGTACAGATCTGTGGCCAAACAATTAGTGTCATTAGAGGACTTAGTTTTCACATTTGGACATCTAAAATATAATATACCATTCAGGGGTTTGCATTGTACTCCCTGCCTCCATTCCTTCATGGCATGATAATTGCCTTTACAGGTGGAGAATGGTAAATGAGACTTGTGCTGTGTGCTCCAGCACCAAGTTTTGCATGCAGTCTTGAAAACGTGTAAGGAGTAATTTATAAAATACTGCTTCTGGCGAGCCCTTTTCCCCACAAAATTCAGAAAGACCACATTTCTTGTGGCAGGAGGTGTGTTATACATGTTATACACAGCAAAACTAGTTTTTCAGGAACCTGGGATCTTCAGCTGTGATTTTCTCTTTGAAACTTCTGGTACATAGAGAATCACTTCACCTCTCTGTGTCTTGCTGTCTCTACTGGTAAAAAGAGGATAATAACATTTGTCTCTAGAGAATGTGCAAATCAGTATACACTTATTTTTCCCAAAGAGTTTTGAAAGCATAAGATGGGATATTCTGTGAGTGTTGAAGAGCTATTATAAAAAAATGAAGTATTGAGGCAATTTTTATCACTGATTTTGGCCTTAAGCAGATATGGGTAGAATCAAAGTCCCATGCAATAGCCATCTGCACCAGTTACGACTAGCTGTGTTGTTAAGCTGGAAGTGAAATGGATTTGCTGACCATCCTCTCAGAGGCTTATCCTCTCTCCCAAAATGGTGTGCTAGAAAATAATATCATCCGTACCATCATCCTTAACAGCAGCTCATTAAATGCCTTCTTTTTCAATTTGTGACACTTGCTGTCTCCATGGCAAGTGGTGGGGGATCCCTTATCTGCAACTGAGCCAAGCAGGTTTGCTTCTAATCTCTCTACAGGGTGGCAAACTGCATCTCCAAATGCTGCACTTCCAAGAAGACTGTCCTGTTGCCAGTTGATTTGCTTTTCACTGTGGCAGCATTGTTTCCAATCTCTTGGGTAATTACCAGGGTGATAGTAACAAGTGATAGCACTGTTATGTTTTAACTCAAGAATGGATCTTGAACTACTGGAATGCTTATATTACTGAAGGTAGGCAAACTTTTAAAAAATTTATTTATTTATTTATTTTCCCCCCAGTCAAATCTGCTGGGGGTGCCACATTTTATTCCATTCCTAGACACTAAAACATCTCTGTTCTCTTCATCTGTCTTCTCCAGCTGCAGAAATTCTCTTTTAATGGAAATACACAGACTAAACTGATTGGGAAAGAGAAATGTTCAGAGAACAACAATGCATGTTTCTGTAATTCAAATTATTTTTAGGGCTCATTCAAATTCAACTTAATCTTTGTATTATCTTGCAGTGACTCTGAGATTACATGAGCCTATATCAATGGTATAAACTTGAAGTTTTTATTAAAAAGGAACATAGGAAACCAGCACAATTTGCAGGTACCGTAAACAGACTATTTCTGTGATTTGAATGAGAAGAAAAAAATCAGTGGGAATGGAAAATTGTTAAAAGATTGTCAGAGATAGAAGCAAAAGAAGGAAGGAAGATAAATAAACTTCAAGGAATTTTCAGGCTTTATTTCAATTCTGTTCCATCAGGGTCAGCAAAAGGGTAGGCCAGAAGTAAGTTTATAGTACAGAAACATCAGGAAAAATAAATCAGTGATAGGGAAAATCTAAGTATGAAGAGTGGAAATGTCTCTTGTGTTTTACAAGGGGGAGAAAATCATGCTAACTTGGCTTGGAATGATAGCTGAGACTTTTCTTAGTGCTTTGCAGAGAGATTTGCCTTCCTGGTGGGAAAAAAGGGCTTAAGAAAGCATTTGGCCAACTTTACTCGCCTGTGAGAAACTCACTTACCCCAAACCCTGCAATTTGGCTGGGTTAAAAAAAACGCCCAAAGCCAGCATGAAAAAACACCCAAAGCCAGCATGAACTGTCAACATGCAAGAGGGAACAGAAAATGGGTGATGGAGTCCTAGTGGGCATGTAAAAAAAAAAAGGGCAAATGAATTGATTCCTTTTTGTAGGTGCAGGAAAAGAAACAGGGCATGTAAGTTTGAAGGCTGAAATGCCAGGAGCCTGGGAGCCTATGAAAAATAAAATCAAACAAACACAAATGGTAATACATAAGGGGCATATTACCGCCTGATGGCACATACGTTAGACTCCGATGGGAAGCATGTGCACAGCCTAAAATGAAAGTATGTGAGTTTCAGATTTCATGGAAAGTGACAGTACCATATGTAGTGGTTAATGAGTTTGTAGTTTGCTAACTATGCCTAAAAAAGCTTATCCAGCTGCCTAGTGAGATCAGCTAGAAAAAGCTCTTCCTAATTCTCTTGGTGGGTAGCTGGTTCAAAGAGGGGAGAACTTACAATCTCTGAAGCTGTTATTATTTTTATTACTTGCCATAGCATCTAGAAGCTGGAGTCTTTGGCCCATTGTGCTAGGTGTGGGACCTGCACTGCAATGACAGCCAGCTCCAAGGAGTGCATTTTCTGAGCCTTTCTTTCTCCGCAACATACTATTGGGATGGATATTGGCTATAGCTCCACTGCAGAGACCAGTAGGCAAAAGATAACATATACATTTGCGGCCTTCACTGGATTTTAGAAATTCACACCAGCCAATTATCTCGCTGTATGAGTTTTGCAGAGCTACTCATGGCTTGAGTGGAGTCATGTCAGCGTGAGTCAGAAGGGACTGGGATGTTAGGCTTTGACAGGGTTGTGAAGGTTCAGTACTTTGGAAATCAGCTTTATTTGTCATTAGAATCCGCGGTCTTTGCTTTTCACATTAGCGAGATTGTTGTGAACCCCCTGTAAATATACATTGCAAAACTCAAGTTGTCTGAAAATGGAAATGTGATCAGAAGAGCTTTCTGCAGAATATGACATCAAATTGCTGAAACAGCTGCAAGAAAGAGCAGAGAGATGTGTGATGTATTTGGATTGCAGGGAATTAACAAACAAGGTTTTGATTATCATAGGCAGGTGCAAGAGATGTGCTTTTCCACAGTTACTCTTCAACATATATATTGACCACATGGTGCATGAAAGTGGATCGAGTAAACTGCAGCAGCAGCGTAAAAAACACATAATGACTGTACAGAAGGAACAATCTAAGCAGGGAAGAATAGATTAAGGCAGGCTTATTTGCACGTAATTTGTTCCTTTGTGAAAATGCTGAAGATCTTAAAAGCCTTGGTAAATGCCTTTAAGGGAATATGACAAAGAAAGGACCAAAAAAATCAATAGTCTTGATTCTTTTTCTCCTAGTTTGCATTAGTGTAACCTACTGGCTGAGTCTGTGTAATTTGGATGTCATCTAAATTTGCAGTTCAGACAGACTGCTAAATGTAGCTCAACAAGACAGAGCCTTGTCTGTCTGATTGTGACTAATGTAGAGAAAATGAGGTGTCTGATAGGGAGCTCAAAACTGCCATTCCTCATGTAAACTGGAGATTTCAATTTTTCATTCCTTTTCAGTTAGAAATTACATCAGGAAACAAAGCACACATGGAAAATGCACAGGAAATCTGGCTTTTGCATTGACCATTTTTTGCAAATGCTGCAGCCTTCTTTGATGTCATAAAAGATTAACCAATTAGTGAATTAAAGAAAAAAATTATTTTTTTGGGTGTCATTAATCAAGATTATTTCCTTTACCCTAGGGGGAGGAAATACCATAGGCAACAAGCTGTAATAATGCTCAACGAGCTCTAATTTATTTGAGCTCCCTTCCCAGCAGAAGCTGTGGAACTTCTTTCTGAGCGCATTCGCAGGACTGCTCTTTAAGCCGCTTAGGCCTGGCCAAAGAAATTGCTGAGGAAATTAGTTTCTGCCCCTTTAATGGCTGGGGGGGGGGATGCGAAAGCATGTCTTTAAGTCAGTGATGAAGAAATGGGTTGACACAATGACAGCCTCTTACACATCTCTTTTTATTGAATACAGGAAGACATAAGATCCTTTTAATTGCTCATTTTCTACCTGCCATAGAGGACAACAGGAGGAACAAAAGAAAAAGAAACAACACTTGTCAAGTGATCCTAAGGATCTAATTCTCACAGAAGCTTGTCCAAAGGGACTTTGTAGTTCTCTGACATGTTATACTACAGACCTATCTTGTCTGCTGAACGTTAGAAGATGAGGAAATGCTAATTCCTCAGACTGCCATCTCACTATAAATGCAGACTCCGATTTGAGAACATGGAGGGATATGCTTAACTTAAATGGGCAGGCTCGCCAAAGTCAATAGTTAAGCAATACCAAAATGGTAGGGTGCTCATTTGATTAATCTCTGGCATGTATTTGGAAAAGTAACTGACTGCATACTGGATTCTGTTTTACATCTTCTGAACCATTGGCTCTATAGCTAGAAGAACAGTTTATTCTGTATATAATTAAAATGGCCACAAGAAAGGAAAGCTTATTGCAATGGAAAATGTGGTGTCACGTCTTGGAGCAAAGTGTTGCTTTAACCACAGCATAGCTATGCTTGGAGACCGCTTGAAATCCAAACGGTGCAAAGACTTTCCTTGGTTCGAATAAGCATTGCAGGAGGTACATGGAAAGCATCTGAGCATGCAGTGTGCACCAGTGAGCTGGGAGCACGAAGGGGAGTTCACTCTCCTCTGAAACTGGCTGAGGGGAAGAGGAGATTTCCTGGCTTTGGAAACATCTGGTTATTCGTTAATGTGTTTTACTTGCTTTTCCCTTGGAATCCATTACTTGGGCAAGTTTTGGAGATTCCTCCTCACTCTTTTCCTTCCTTTCTTTTTGTTACTTCCCAAGATGACTCAGGGTTTCTTTCCATCCTTCTTTACTGCCTTTTTCATTCCGGCAAAAATCCCTTTGTTGATGTGGGGTTTTTTTAATATTTAATTTGTTTTGGTGTCAGTTCATTTCTTATTAGAAAGCAGTGGCTCTAGAAAGCATCCTATTTTAAAAACATTTTGGGATAAATTTTCCAAATTCACAAAATTACTCTAGTATGATTCCTTTTGACAAGAAAACATTTATGATTTTACTTTGAAATAACTTTTTGCTTTGATATATAAATCAAACCTAGCATTTTTAGAAAATATTTGAGTCAGAATATTGCAAAAGTTTAAAAAATGCCAGAAAAGAGAATGATCATTGTGGTGAGACAAAATACATAAAAAAGTTAGTATCTTTGTTTTGACCTACGTACATAGCTGAAAAAAATAGCCCATCTGTTCAGTTGGTCTGAAGTGGGTGTAGCAACCCTGAAAAAAATGCAATCACAAGATCATCCAAAGGCCAAGTCCTTGGGCATATTTTGATTTTATTTTTTTTTTTAAATTTCAACTTTTACTCTGCTTTGTGATTCTTTTTGTGTAAATCTTTTCCCCAGGGTGGGAAAATTCTCCTTCCCCCACCCTCCCCTACTGTATCCACACGCCCATCTAGAAATTTTGGCTTGTTTCTGCCAGGTGAGGTGACAGATGTCACTTCGGCCTTAGGCAGAACGTGGTGCTGCCTTCCAGTCGGTCTTCAAGTCACAAAGTACCATGAACTATGGGCTTGTTCGTGTAGGTTCAAGTGACTTAAGGGTAGAAAAAGATATTTCAGAAGGTCTGGCAGCTAGACAGAGGGAAAATCCAGTCAGAAGGGATTAACACAAACACATAGGGCTTGATTGTGACAGAACCCAGAGCAAATGCAGTATCAGCTGTGGTGCTGCGGCAGGCAGGGAGATGCTGAGGCTGATGCCTCTGATTCAGTTTCACCCCTCTTTTCTCCTTGGTCCCTGCAGGCAGGAGTTTCCTCCAACCACTCTGTTCTCCTTCCAGTCAGGGCCACTGGAGCCAGGGCTCTGTTTCTTTCTTATACCAACAGTGTCCTTCTGTCCCAGTGGTCCCTAAAGGCGAGGAAGCAGCCTGTGTGGTGACAAGCTGTGGCCTGGAACCTATAAGAAGGAAAAAAGGAAAAGGGCTTTTATTCCTCTGTAGTTTTATTTAGTATTAAAGCCACAAAGAAACTTGCAGCTGACTTGAAACAAAGGAGCTATTAAAATATCAGTCATAGAATCATAGAATCATAGAATGTTTCGGGTTGGAAGGGACCCCTAGAGGTCATTTAGTCCAACCCCCCTGCAGGAGCAGGGACACCGCTAACTAGATTTGGTCGCTCAGAGCCCCATCCAACCTGGCCTTGAATGCTTCCAGGGATGGGGCCTCCACTGCCTCCCTGGGCAACCTGCTCCAGTGTTTCACCACCCTCATTGTAAAGAATTTCTTCCTTACATCTAGTCTAAACCTACCCTGTTTTAGTTTAAAGCCATTACCCCTTGTCCTGTCACAGCTGGCCCTACTAAAAAGATTTTCCCCCTCTTTCCTATAGGCCCCCTTTAGGTATTGAAAGGCCACAATCAGGTCTCCCCGCAGCCTTCTCTTCTCCAGGCTGAACAAGCTCAACTCTCTCAGCCTGTCCTCATAGGAGAGGTGCTCCAGCCCTCGGATCATCTCAAGAGTGTTTTCGGGAAACGCATGCCATGGTTAGCTCAGGTTTCCAAACGTTTCTTTCCAATTGGGAGTATGAAGAAGTTATTTAGAGCATTTCACATTCTTACTGAAACACAGGTAGGAGTGTGACTGTGAGAAGAAAACACCCCCAAAACATTGCAACAGTTAAGGTAAAATGGCTAGATTTTGCAACGTTAATTCTAAGACTAAGCTCCACACCCTAATATATTTTGCTTTGCTCTGAAGCTGAAAATGTTAAATGCAGGGACAGGATTTCAGCCACCATCCCTCTACACACACCTGTGTTTGCCAAGACCCAAACGGTGGCACATGTGGCAAGTGTGGCAGTCTGTCCCATGCTCTGATTTTGTCATCACATTGCTTCCTCTCCTCATTGCATGAAACCTAACACGCGCTCCGAGACTGTAAAGTTATGGTCTCTTGCTGCAGCTATGCTGGACATGCAGAGCTGACAGTGTTACAGCTCTTCTAAGGCCTCCTCCAAAAGTGCTTTAAAGGCAAGAGAAAAGGTCTTATTGAATTCATTGCCTTTTGGACAGGACCTTGGGAATACCGTGCACAAGTTCTTATACAACATATATATATATATATCAACTCCACTAATGTGTTCTTTTTCTTTTGTTTCTTTGTGTATGTATCTCAAGGCAGCTTTAGAGCAATGATTTCATTTGAGGTTTAGCTGAATTGGGCATCTGAGTATCAAATAGAAAGTAAGAGGAGAAAGTGGGAGGTAGAAAAGGCAAAGGAGAAATGAACCTTAGCTGAAATCCTGCTCCTGATGCAGCCGGTGGGAGGTTTATTTTGTATGTGGGACTTTGTTTGATATAAAAGCCACCCATTCCTGTCAGCCTCCTGCAGTTTTTGAAGGCTTCTTCGTTTTCTCACACATAATAAAACAGGCTTGTCCTTTAGGGAGAAAAAAATGATTAAAAAAGTGACCTCATCCGTGAAGAAGACTATGGCTGTCTAATTTGGGGGTGGGAAGCTCAGAAATCCAGACTAGCTCTGTGACAGTTGGAAAAAACCTGCCTGTCCCCAGCACTGAGGCCTTGAGTGAAGTGAAGGCAAATGAGAAATACCTGTGCCTAGAATTCAGTTTCCTTGCTGGAGAGGGCAAGCAAGAAAGCAGGTGTAGATCCTACTCATTCCACAGTATTGTTTTTTTTCTTTCTTTCTTTTTTCTTCTTGAGTGTGATTAAGGCTTAGCTCATGACCAGCCTGAAGCTAGAAAGCTTTAAGTCATTTCCACCTTTGGGTGGGATCATTTTCGCAGAGAGTGGCTGGAGGTTGTCCCTCTCCCTTTCAGATAAGGGTTTGTGTAAGAGTGATATCCTCTTGGTGAGTCCCAGCCAAATGCATGCTGGCGGCAGCAGGGCTGGGGCTTGTTAGTAAAATGTCCCATTTTTCTCACTACTGCAAGATGCTGGCAAGTCTCCTCGCTGCCTAATGCCTCACTTTGCCAATGAAAACCAACACGAATAACGTTCTTACTTCCCTTCGCACAGGACTTGCATGCTGGAGAAAGATGGTATTTTCTGGGCATGCTGCTTGTAACTTGACTTCTATTCCTTTTAAAAACAGATAACACTTTTTTTCCCTACTGGTTTCAAGATTTTTTAAAGTTGAATTCTTTTGGGGTGGGAGTTCCATCAGCCTTAATACAGCGCTTTGCGCTCTGTGTCTTCTCTCTTATACAAAACAGATTTTCTTCCTTTTTCTCCCTCCTTATTGCTTTATCTCTGATTCTGAGTCCTGTTCTCTCCTTCTTATCTCCACTTGATTATATCTATTTTTCTGTACATTTTCTCAGTATTTTGACTTTCCTGTATTTCCCTACTTTTACTTTCTCAGTTTCAGCTTTTTCCCTCTGCCCCGAGTTTTATCACAGTTTCTTCTCTTGTCCTTCTCGTTCAAAGCTCCATTTCATCAATAACTTTACTGAGAGCAGTAAAAAGAGTTTACATTAAACTCAGCCAAGTTTTTCCAAGAACTTGTTTCACTGTAATAGTTATGCTCATTATGCAGCTGTAAGCTATTTGCAGTGAAGGCTGGGACAATACTTTGCTTGCTTTATCTTTTCACAGTAAATTTAAATGGTCTTTATTCATTTTTCTGTGTGCAGATTAGCTTGTGTCACTGTTGTTCTGTCCCCTGTGTGTCCTTTAATCCATTGGCCTATTTATAACTTCTGAGTTAAAATTATTTGACAAAACCAGCTGAGTGTGTATGGAACAATATTATTTGATCTCTCTTTTTTGGAGAGGAGGTGAAGGAAGTAAAGACTTCTCCCAGAAATGCAGAACAGTCTCTCTATGACTGATGAACAATTTTCCTCAGCTTTCTATGTGAGCTTCATATCTCCACCACAGTGCCATTTAAAAGGCTCTGTAATGAATCCTGGAGTATGAACTTGCTGTAAAAGCTTGACTGGTTCTGCTGCTCTGACTTTCTTCTGTGGGGCACTGGCTGGTTTTAGAACATACAGATTTCTGAACTAGCTGCTTCATAGATGGATCTCTAGGAAAGGACCTTGCCATATATCACTTTTTTCAGCACATTCCTTTGTAATGTTTTTGTTTCAAAGTAGTGAGTATTGTGACTCCTCTGAAGTTTAAAATTAAAAGCTTGGTGATTTAAAAATGCATTTTAAGAATTTTAATTTGGTCTGCTGACAGTGCAGCTCCCAAGAACATTCTGTTTGAGAAAGAAGCCCTGGACTGGGTCCTTGGCAATACCCTACAGCAGGCTATTATTTTGCTCAGGCCAGCCCTTTGCTCATTCCTCACTGTGAGCCACCTATAGCCAGCTCCTCTCATGCACACTCAGTGATCAGGTGTGTTTGGGCTTTTCCTAAACTCCAGCTCCTCTGACTTCCTCAGTGATAACATCACCACCACCAAATCAACTGTTTTCTTCCTTTCCCTCCCTCTTTCAAATCCCCTCTAGGGATTTAGGGTAGTTCCTCTAGGAACTACCTCTAGGATGGTAGTTTCCCCAGAGCATCCTCACCAGCAGGACCGACAATGCTTGGAGCCCACTGCTGTCCCATAGGCTATTCCTAAAGAAACTCCCGGGCGCAGCCCTTCCTCCTGGCCATTCATCTTTCACCGCCAGGCATTTGCCAGACAAAAAAAAAATTGCTTCATTACCAGAGCCTTAATTTCATATTAATTTTGACCTAGACTTTTCACCTTCTGAAAACTGATCACCAAAACAGCATCTTCATTTCTTTAGAAGCTGCTTAAGAATGTAGACACGCACTCATTCAGCTCTTTCCTTTTAAGTTCTACTCCTTTGACAAGCTACTTTAGGAAGGTCTGACCGTACATGGTAAGGCCATAAATTTGATGCACAGATGGTCCAATCGTCTTTGTAATTATTGTATTGCGCCATTAGGTACACAAGGGTTTCATTTGTTTAAGATATATTTTTCTTGTAATTGGAATCTGTCATGGCAGGTTGGCTTGTCTGTTTGCTGGTGGACAAAATGTTTGTGTAACAGGTTTACTGGGATAGGTTGAGCTCAATGCGAGGATATGTTTTCCCCATCTTCCAATAAAGTATAAGTCATGTATAATATATGGTAGTGTTGGCTGACCTAGTGTTGTCATAAAGATAATATGTCCGTTGAGAGAAGCATTCTGTGTGAGGTTAGTGATTTGTTTTTGAAATGAGTTTCCCATTAACATTAAATAGAGAAATAGTAATTATTTGTAAACTGTTCATTTAAATCCACAATAAAACATTCCTGCTTGCTTGGGGTAGAAAATAGCACGGCTTCTACAAAAAGATGATAAAAAAATACCGCTTAATCATTTGGCTAAACAAAAACCCGTATCCGTTTTTGTCAATTCCTGAGATTTAATTAAAACACAGAGGTTGATTCCAAACCAAACCAAACCAATGCCTAATTATCACAAGTGTTAATTACAAGTCTGGCTTTAACGGAATGACTAATAGAACAGAATGGCAAACGCCTTCCCAACAGCAAACAGCTTTACTGACAAATGAAGCAGGATGCAAATTGAGGGCATCTTCTAGCCTTTGAAATCCTGCTTTACCTCTGCTGTGAATAATAAGTGGGAATTGTTTTAGTCCATGTCGGGGTTTGTTTATCATGAAATTCAGCTTTCTGTTTGAGGCCATGAAAATAGAAAATGAAAATAGCGTAAATACCTTAATCCATGAAACCTTTTCTCTCCAGTGGCATATTTTAAATATGTGCGTGCAGAACAAAGCAGGAAGTCAGTCTAATGGCCGCAAACTTCCAGACAGCTACGAAAATCAAGCTGAAGGTAAAATCCAGGTTTCAAACACAAGTACTCCCAGAAGACAGACATTTGTAAAGAGTTTATAACTGGAAGTGGTTTTGGGCAGCTGTTAATGCCAAAACAGTGTCTGTTGTCAGAAACCATGGTCTCCTCATGCTCAGGCAAACTCACTAAATTGCCACCACAGTAATGCCAAATGTTACAGCTTTTCATTCGTGAGCTATAGAAATGAGGGGGCTTGTTTCCATTCTTCCTGTTGGCTGTATAGAAAGCTGACCTACTCTTTTGCTTCATTCCTGGCTTTGATGTGAAACATGGAATAAAATTTCAAATAATCCAGGAAACATGACATTAATTTAGGGACAAGAGAATCCAAACATGGAAATGCTCTTATGATAACTGCAACATTTATTTGCAAAGGTGTGAAGGAATAAGGATGCTCAGAGATGGAAGAGGATTTTAGTGGGTAATGGTTTCATACACTCAGTCCCCAGACTTGCAAATGTTAACCATCTAATTAATTTTGTGGTTTTGGCATATTCTGTGAAGGTAACAGAACTGTGAACAACCAGAAAGTCAATCACAAACAAAGCAGTTTTGTAAGGTTGGAGGTTATGATCCAAAGATCCTTTCTACTTCCCTAAATTGATTCATCTATGTATGTCTGTACCTATTTCTCTTTTCATCTATTTATTTTTGTTTTCTCTCCCAGATGATCAGAATATATTGCAAGTTCTAAGTTCTCCAAGTTTAAATTACAATTATTTGCATTTAAAATGACTCCCTACGTATTCACACAGTTATTTCTGTAGTATAGAATAAGGAAGAATTCTTGTATTTCCCCTTAGAAAAAAATATATTTCCAGGTGAAGCTGATGAATTTAAAGATAATAGCCATAGTACCATGATATTTTACATTCCTATTACTGCCTGAATTGTAGCACCTCAGAGTGTTTTGCAAACATAAGTAAATTTAACCTCCAGCTTCCCATGGAGCAGGGATTGTTATCACCATTTTACAGACATGGTAAGATGGAGGGCTGCATTACCCTAAATCTACACGGTAAATCAGAAAATAAGCAAATAAATTCCTATAAATGAAGTGTGTTGACTCAAAGTCCAGTCACTCTGGATACAGGATTTTAGAACATCCTGTCCTGTGCTGTGAAATTGGTTCCATTCTTTGCTGTGGTGGACTTGATGGTGCAGGTCAAATTGATGCTTTTGCTGGAATTCAGTTGCCTGACTGTCCACCAAAATCTGGAGGGCTTGTTTTGAGGGAAGGAAAAGCAACACTAATGGTTTCATTTGCTTTTGATGTTTACTAGCAATGGCATCAGACCACCCTTACCTTAAGCTTAAACCAATGCAATTCTGAGAAGAACTACCCCGTGATTGGTCAGGTTTGGGTCTGTGTTGTCTTCCTTGCATTCCTTATTGCTCCTTTGCCTCTGTGAGAAGTAAGACATTGATTCCTTTCTGGGTGTTACCTCAGCAGGGGCCTGGTGCTGTGCATAGCATTTCCATTTGATGACAACTGTTGCAAAGAATAGCCTGCTTTTGCTTTTTTTTTTTTTTTTTTTTTAAATCTTCTGATATTAAGTTCCAGATACACTATGCTAAACATGCAATTTCGAGTCTTAATCCGAGAGGCGCTATTGGGAATTGCAGTGCTCTCCTCAATGGGAGCGGGATTGGTACATCAGCCTCCTGGTGTGTTAGAGCATTACATCAGCTACTTATCGGCAGCATTTTTGTACTGTTTGTATTCAGATGAGATTAAGTCCCAGTATGATTTTATTCTGGCCCCCTCTAAATTAGATTAGTGCAAATCAATTGAATCTTTCTTTCAAAGAGGTAATTTGTTGCAGATATCTTGCAGGATCTACTATTGAAATGGGATCAGTTGATACAGCATTCAACAAGGTTGATCAGCTGTAGTGAAATGAAGTGGTTTGGTATTCATTAAAAAAAATGTATTGCTTCTGTGGCTGATGAAATACCTTTCTGAGTAAGACACTACATCTGACAGAAGTAGTCCAAAGCAACGCTTATTATTTACTGGTGTCGGGTATTCGTTTTGGAAAAGAGCTGAGTTAGAAATCATGCAAGCATCTGTTACATAGTTAGATTAGATAATGTAAATGTTTAGAAAATGCAAATGAAGCTCGCGATAATTAGTAATGATGCTTTTCTACTTTTATTAATAAGGTAATGCTTCTGGCAATTACATTTAAATTTCATATGAAGGTTCAAAGCACTGGAACAATTTCCTGTTTAGAATAGCAGAATTCAGAGTGAACTTGCTTAGCGATCTGTACCATGGGCTTGTTACAGAACTAGAAACTATTTGTCTCTGTTTCTCATCACAGAACCCTTGCCTTTTCTTGATATGTCTGATTCTGGGACTGAGAGGCATATATAATTCTGAATGATTATGTTAGAATTTATATGCAAAGGCTGTTGTAATAACATTTTGAAATAAAAGACAGCCCTCTGTGTGTTACTTTTAGGTTATGCAAACATATAAAGCCACATCTGTCCTGTGTAGGGGGAAAGAACTGAACAACCATCAATTTAAAGCAACCTTGATATGGCATACTTCTTAATTTAAATGTACATTTGTGAAACAAGCCCTTTCTGAAATGTCTAGGACCTGCTCAGGGTTGACATCTAAGCCTGTGTTTTTGGCATAAACCAATCCAAAATCCTGGCAGAGACACAGAAAGGAAAATACACTGAATGTTAACAAAGGCTTCATTAATATTGATGTGTAATTCACATGGCAGTGAAAAGCTGCATTATTAGCCACTATTGTTATCGTTTGGGCATTAATATTCAATGAGGATGTGTGGGTATTGAAATTCCCTGACTTCTGGGTACCCCAGTGGTCCAATAATAATAACAAAAAATATGATAGAGTTAGTGGGAGCCTGGTGCTATCTATGTGGTAAGCAAGCTCTGTTTTATGAAGGATTCTGAGTTCATACTGATGACTCTTGTGGAACAGAGTGCACCCAAACTTTGTTTTGCTTTCAGAAAGCTCCTGCATCTACAGATGAAGGTAGCATCATCCTCCGCTACAGCTCCATGCTGGATCTCTGTTGAAGAGGACTGTCACGGGAGGTAATTTTATACCTGGTTATCTGAAAAAAATCCACTCTCTTTTCTCCTAGGAAACCATTTCTGTGCTACCAAATCAAATAGCAGTCCTTGTTTCAACTTCGATTATAAATGAGTTGATTTTTTGAAGATGTGCACTAGTAAAAGACCCCATTCACACTAAGCTTTTCTTGAATCAAGTATTTGCTGGTCTGAGCTGGCTATCTGAATGTGTGAATAGGGAATCACTTTACCATTTGTATATATAAATGATATTGTTATGCAGTATTTGTGCACATGTGCAGGCTACGATCTATTGAGACACATGGAATATAACTTTATCCACGGAAGTAATTGCATCGACATCGATGGGACTAACTGCAGTGCATAAAGGCAAGTATATACATGATGTCCTTGCAGGCTGAAGGCCTCAGTGTGTAACTTAAAGGCTCCTTTTTCGAAGACTTAACTGAGGCTGTATTCTGACTGTATCAATACAGTGTTTTTCCACTGAATTCTCACCATCTCTCTGAAACAGAATTTCTTTTAAAAAAACATCTATGCATCTTGCAAAGCCCATTGTCCAGGAACAAACCATACATTTATTGGGATCTTTATTTATTTATCTATTTATTTACAAAATGCAAATCTAAGACCTTTCAAAGAAGTCACCAGGTGCATTGAACTTACATGCTATAAATAGGTAGATGCAGTCCTATATATTTAGCTCTCTCCAAATATCATTGTTAGTTACAGAAATTAAACACATCCTTATTTTAACAATTTATAGAGACAAGGATTTCTTGTCTCCTCTCCGTGGCTGTTGCCATCACAAAAGCGGATGGTCCTCTTCCCCTCTTCGCACCACCATTTTCACAGCTGAACATCAAGCTTAGTGCATTCCAGTGAATCCCAAGTTACAAACTAAACCTCTGCTGAAACCACAGTCTCAGAGATGGATTGTGACTATACTGCAACCTCCCTGTCGTCTCCCATGCCTGTTCCATGCTGCTGGTGGATTTAGATTTCTCTTTTCAACTTGCCCCAAGATCAGTGCTTCAAATTCTGCCAGTGTTTTCCTTCTAGGACAATTTGTGTAGGGCAATCCCAAATGGCTCCTTTACTTGTTGCTGCAGAATAATCTAGGTACTCCACAGTTTCGGGTCCAGATCTCTTGTACCACTTCTGCCTACTCCCAGCCACAAGTGGGTGCGATGCTAACAAAAAGCTCCAGTGGCATGCAGGGTGATTAGAATGAGAAATATCAGTCGTTTGATATGATGCATTGTAAGCTAGTGCTTCAGTGAACTGCTCGAGTGCCAGGTGCACATCCTATGGTGAGGCATCTGAAGCAAACCAGAGCTCTGTCCTGGCCCTTTACCTCACTTAGGCAGTGTTCGGGGATGAATCAGCAGCTGGGAATAGGAGAAGAGTTGGGACACATTATCACATGTTTTTTAAAAAGTTTTCTTTAGCGCTTCCATGCCATTCATAATTCATGTTGAATAATACTTATTTGTACTGTGCCACCAGCTGCTCATGGTTTTATAGCAGTGTCATTAGCTCACTGCTAGCAAATGACAATGAACACCAAATACAGCTGGGGCGTTAGTGTAGTAATATAGCGCATAGAAAGAGATTGAGAATATGCAGAAGCACTTGCTCCAGGATATCCTAAACAATTAATGGCATCCTGGAGAGCCTTATTCTACCCTTGACTAATAAAACACTTAAGCCTTGTTGTGAGTTCTGAACATTTAAGAAGACAATCAGCATTTCTTCTCACTTTCAAGACCCTGTGTAGGATTCAGTATTTACTTTTCTTGTTGTGCACCTCAGTCATCACCAACACTTCTTCAGTAACAGGCTTATTTTTATTTTTTGTCCTAGCTCATATTCGCTGATGAATCTTCCTGTGTTGGCTTTCACCAGATGGAAGACTTGTTCTTCTGTCTCTGCAGATAATTGATTAAAACCATCTGAAATGAAATATGGGCAGATAGTCCATTCACATTGACTATTAGAATGACCATGTCCTACCTTAGTCTGTTTTGTCCCCTCCTGGTCCTCCACTCTGCTTTAGCCTCTAAGTCTAAGCTTAACAAGGTGTTTTCAAAGCCATGCCAAGGCAGGACTCACCATTTCTTCCTGATTTTAGCCTCTCAGTACCGATCGCACTTCTCAGTTTCCCATGCGTATTGTTGTTTCCCCATCTCCAAGGTTATAAATAAAGCTGTCCTTACTGCTCTATGGCAATACTACCCTTAATTTTACATAGAGCACTTCTATTTGCATGAGAGGTGGTTTTTTTTTAAAAAAAAAATAAATTTGCCATGCTTTACTGTAAATGATGCAATGTGAGACCATATGCTAACGTCTGGGTAGTGGCGGTCCCTAGTAGTTTGCTCTGAAATGAATGCTACCCAGCCTGGTAGTTTGTGCAAAATTTAGCTGATGATAAGTCCATTTATCCTTTTGCATTCCCAGCTGAGATTCTCAATGCCCTCTTTTAATCAGAATTTAAAGTGAGTGGCGTGCAATCAGGGAGGGTTTTTAGAGAACAGTAAGATGCTTGTCGATTTACTTGTGCACTTAACGTGGTTTCATTTTTTTCGCCAAATAACAATGGCACTCACAAGCATAAGGAGCTACCAGAAAACACTCGGCCAGGCTGTCTAATGTCGAGCAGGACATTTTGCTGGAGCAAACTTGCAGTATTTCTCTATAGCTGCAGACTGACTACAACTTGGTGTAGTCACCTGGCACTCTGGGGCTGCCGAGAGTTCGTTGCTGTCCATATGTTCTTTTGTTCCAAATAGTTAGAGGTTTAAAAGTGGTTTATGGGGTAATGGTTATTTCTGTTGCCATGTCACTTTAGGAGTCTGATTTTTAAGCCCTTTTGGTATTTAAGGTCAAGAAATGGGCACGTACTAATACCCTGTATTTGAACTGTGAAAGGAATGTGATCTCTGTGATCTAAATAAAGGGTTTCAGCGCTGTTGTGGCAAAGTAACCAACCTTCAGAGATAACCAACCTCCAGAGCTGCACACCTAAATCCTCTGAAGGGCTCCTAAGTGGAAAATGTGTGTTCTAGAGATCAGAGAGGAAAGGGAAAGGGGAGGTTGTGGACAGAGGTTTCAGGAAAGAGATACTAATGACTTGACTGGGGTTCACTCCCATGCTGCATGGACTCCTCTGTGGTGACTGAGGGTCAATGAGCAGTGTATCAGCCTTCATGGTCTCTGTAGGTTTCTTTCATCCCAGAAGGATTCAGGTTACCCAGAAATTCATATGGTATACAGGGTGGTCATCCTTGTCCCTGACATGGGAGCTACAAGGCAATAGTTGGATAGCCTTACCTTTGCCACCAGCATGGTACGCTTGTCCTTGCTGCCCTGAAAACCCCTGTCTTCTGGGAAATGCATAATGTGTATCGGAGACAAAAGCAACAAAACAAAAACAAAGGCAAATTTGCACCAGACAGCACAGCACACATCATCGAGTCTGTCTTGAAAAATGGCAGGCACTCCCCAGACTTTTAAAGATACAGTGCTCAGTAAGGAAAACCACAGCAATTTCATACGCCACATGAACTGGGGTCTGGATTTATGAAAGCAATTGTGTTGTGCTTTCTTCAAAACTTCTTTTAAATTTGTTTCAAGAATACTGTGTAATTTTAGCCTATGCCGCTCATTTTCCCCATCGACCAAACTCTAGATGTATACAACAGCATATTACAAGGAATCATACTTAAACCTATCAATATTTCCCAGTGAACCTGTGTATTAATTCAAATTAGACCTCCTACTGGTTTAATCCTGTAACCTGAGTAAAACACGCTCCCAATACATCATGTACTATAAAAGATACACACCCAAGATGCTGTTAATCTAAACACTATTATTTTTCACTTGACACATTGCATTTATATTTTTGATAAGACTTTGTATCAGCTGCCTATTTTCTAGAGCTTTGAGAAATACATAAATGAGATGCATAATATCTCAGGAATCTATATTTTTCATCTATTTTTTTAACTTTTAAAATATTTCAATGTTCTGATTAACTTTTGGGGTCTTTTGAATCTTGGCATATATGTGAAGATCTGGTAAGAAGAAAATTAAAAAAGTTTACTTAGAATTAATATTTTTCCTTTAGATATCTGGACACTGAAATTATTTGAAAAGTCATGTTTCCTTCCTGGGAAAAAATACAGTAGAACATATAGTTGCTGATTTCTGTGTACAAAGGAAAAATAGCCCTTTTCCTGATTGGCCCAAGTGACTTAGGAGCTTGAAATATAATTTTAAATCAGTCAAATTTAGTTAGTGTTCGACAGGTAGTGTATTCCAGATGAGGATTCTCAAAGGGTTGAACAGGGCTCAGATAGCATTTGCCTAACTGTAGCTCTTCTGCCTATAGGCATGGAAGTACATTGGGATGTCTCCCAGCAGCTATTTTTGAATGACATGTCTGCTCAATACACTTCTCTGGAAACCTTGCCTGCATTGACACTTATGACTACCAGAGGAACATGATCCAGGTAAGGCCACTCAAGGAAGACGAAATCAGACAAAAACATATGTACGTAATGCTGCATAAAACTTCCAACATGATTTTTTTCAACATTTTTTTTCCCTCAGCAAAGTCAATCTTTATCCTCTCTTTTCAATAGTTTACCTCCTTCAGCTATTTACCACCCTGCTCCTTGTGATGTAGAAAACCTTCTTCAGAGGTTGGAAATATGCTGAGAATTGAACTGAGATCTCATCAGTTGTAAGGCAGCGCCATACTCTTGCAAGATGAGCTAATGAACTAGTGAATAGAATGGCTCTGCGTGAATCTCTGCAAGGCTACGGGCCAATACCACCCTGTGTCGTTACACTGTGGGCTGGTACTGCACAACGGGTTCTGCTAAACTATATTAAAAGGGTCGTGGCAATGTCAGATATGTACCACAGAATTTCTAAACCTAATGTGGCTTTCTGCCTTTAAATAAAGGAAAGTGGAGGTGCAGGAGGGTGAAGGGCCAAATAGGACAAAATATGAAGTGGATTTGGATTGCGGGCAGGAATTCAAACCCCCTTAAAAGCTGTTTAAAAATCTAAAGACAGAGAGGACAGAAAGTGACAAGTTTTTAACAGTCGGCAGATTTTATGGCAAAGAAGCAAAGCATTTCTGTGTTTAACTGTGCTTACAATTAATCAACTTTTAATTCTGTTCATTAAGCTTCATTATTATGAAGCAGTGTATGATAGTCACAAAGGAGTGGATTTGATTAAAATTTGAAGTGGAGCAATTCAGAAATGGTACTGCCACCTAACAGAACTAAGCAAGATTCACACACAGGGGTTCTGCCACATTAAATCCCATAGAGATGCTCCCTCTTTAGCAGATCAGAATTGGGCTCTAGTTCCTGGGACCTTCTTATTTGTCTTACATATATGTGTGGTATGTGTGTGTGTTTATAAAACTACACAGCACAGTTCCAGACATAGCTATAACATTGATTTTCCCTATTGCAAAACAGCTCAGGTGGCAGTGTGACATTGCTGTGATATATGAACAATTTTGGTTAGACCAACAAAGACATGTAAAGGGACAATTGTTTCAAGTTTTATTTCCGGCAGGAAATTTCCTGCTTCAAGAAGTCATTTCTGAAGCATTCCCCTTTAATTAAAGCCAGTCTACATGGGATTTTTTCTTAATACCTAATTCAGTTTTCACTAGATAAATTCCCCAAACAAACCTGGACTGAGTGTATGCATTGACTTTCCTCACCCAAAGGTGTGACTGGCTAGCTTTGAGTGCCACTTCCAACCTGCAATAAGGAATTTGCTGTAATGTTAAGGCAAGGCAAAGTATTTTGTTGATTCTTGATCCTATAATGAATCTGAATCCAAGTCCAGCCAGTACCTCTTTCCATTCCCACTGGATGTGTTAAGCTCACTGGCCAGTTTTGATTGCTTTCACTCTTAATGCCTCTTGACTTGTTTCAGAGTTGTGCTACAGTTTTGATTCTTCTCATTGACAATGCCCTGATCATGAAAACAGACAGCAACTGCTTTGCCTTGCAATGCACACATTTATTTGTCTATTATCCAGAGAAAATTGCACATACTAAATCTCCAAAACTGACCATTCTGGGATTTTCTTTTCCAGCACGTGTTCCATGTTATGCAGGATGAGAGACTGGGCTGTTTTTTAGGACTTGTTTCAAATCCTGTTCACTTCCTGAGGAACTTTATGCCTTTCAAGTGAATGCTGCAATTAAGAATGCACTTGGATGTATGAAGCCAAACATAGAGTCTGGCCTGAGGAAATCCATGGCTCTCGTTTCCTCTGGATCCCTTGGGAAAATGTGCCTGTTGTGAAATCTTAATGATGTCCTGCCTTTAGGAACTGCTCCTGCTGCCTTTCTCTCACTTAAATTATTACATCTGCTCTGTTGCAATCTGTAATGAACAATATTCAGGACAGGCCAAAACTTGTTTGCCTCATTGACACAAACAGTCTGATGGAAAGCCCTGGGATTATTCATGTGAATGAACTCAGCAGGGTGTAGCCCACTCTCCACTGCTGTAGCACTCGATTTTGGGGAATATTCATGGTGTTCCACAGGTTCCTGTGTGCCTAACTACTGAGGAGCATTCTCTGAGAGCTCAGATATATTTCTCCATGTACTTCTTGACTGTGAGTTCAGTTTGCTGGCCAGATGTTGTTATTTGCTGAAGAATTATTTTCTAAATCAAAACCTGACTTTGCATCATGTCTTCAGATGGCAGTAATGGTCTTTCAAATAATGCTGAAGGGGCAGGATCAGATCTCTGCTCTTCTGAGTTTGGAGTAAAGTCAAACGTGCATCTCTGCTGGCCCAGGTCGGTGCTGTCATGGCAAGGCAGTGGAGGCAGCTGCTGGCTGTGGACTGCTAAATACTGAGAAGTGGAACAAAGTGGACTAGTTCCAGCAAAAGCTCAAGAGGCTGACTGCTCCACCGAGTGCAGTCACGCTCCTAACCCAGGGATGTTACCATCCGTATAATTTTGTTAATTCTTGACTGACTGGGCTATCCTAGTTTTGACAGGACTCTCTTGCCAGAGAATTTTGGTTAGAGTTAAGAAAGTGTCATCAAAACTGGTTCATTTCCAACATATGGCAGTTTTTCTGGAAATGTACTAGCAAATATGTCTTTCAACCAGTTTTCCTATTTGCTGTACACTTTGAAACTTGTTCTGTCAGTACACTTAGGAACTAATTGCTTAAAGCCCAGTTCTCCCAGTTCAACAATATTTGAGTGTTGACTTTTTTTTGCCTAGATAGTTCAAAGCTATGAGGACTTTTAAGTTAGCTTAGACTTTTTTCTGATTTTAGAAACCCATGCCTTACTATATATGCTATACTGTAAGGGATTGTGTGTCTTATCCATGTTGGATGCAATATGGGGTGGCACCATACTGCCAAGACACCTAGCAAGAACTGGTTCTCAGGGAAAACCTTTTTCTTGTTGAACCACAAGGCAAGCCTTCATGAGGGCTTGGGACATCTAAGGGGCAGAATGTAATACCTGCTATGAGAAATAAGGAATAGTAGGAAGATTTAATAACATGGCTATTAAAATTGACATTATTATTATAACTTGTCATGAAAAAAGACAGCGGGAAATTGCATTTTTTCAACACAGGTAAGAGGACCTGGAGTTGAATTTGTACATTAGCACTGACGACTGGTACAACCTTAGTCTTTCTTTGAACAGCAGATAAAAAAAGTCTACAAAAATAATGATACAGATGTGTTGTTAGGGTGACTTGTTCATCAGGATGTAGAGGATATTCAGTGTTCGTGAAATCTCATTCCTTGGATTTGCAAGAGGAAAGTAGATAAACTATGAACACCTTGTTTATCCTTTGAGATCAGGGTGGTACAGTTAGTTAAAGTGTTGTTACGGAACAATTTCCCCCCTCCCTAAATTACAGAGAAAAAAAATAGGAACATGAACACACAAAGAACAAAACATGGAATAAGATCCCCCTGTAACTCCTTTCCCTCCTTTCCCCCAGGACACAAATGAAAACCACTTTAGAGGAAATTCTTATATTTATATAAAATAAGGATTTTTTTTTTTTCTGCTACCATCTAATTTCCAATGAATAAGAATGACTTTCATGCTATGTCAGAGTCAGACGGGATTTTAGTTGAATTTACCCTGAGCTATATGAGCATTAGAAAGTGAAACCTTTTTTCCATAGATATGAGTCTGTTCATAGCTTGTATATTACAGTTTGCCTTATTACATCTCATGGATTGAAGCCTAAGGCTCTGTAAGTGAGTTGCCCAAAACTGAAGGACCCTTACAAGCTTTGACAACCAACAACCTGCATTAACAAATGATGTGGATATTTCATTTGAAGTGGGAAGAATAAAGAACATTGCTTTAAGTCAGAGAGGAAAATGAAAGACTTAATATACGTTGAGTACAAAAGATGAGTCCAAACCTGATTGTTTTCTGTAAGAATAATTAAAAGGAGACACTCTAAAACAGATACACTCTTTAACAAGTTCCTTCTCCAAGTGTTTTTCATTTCTTTTCTCCATTTCTTCTCCTCTCAGCACACACCGATCCACTGACTGCTACCTTCATTAGCAGTTAAATTAATGTACTCTGACCAGGACTTTTTTGCTGAGAAACGGACTTGGTAGACTGTGAGCCAGTTTTGCACTGTGGTCACTTGGAAAAGCAATGTTCCTGTTTTCACATAAGGTATTTGTACAGTGGGAGATGTTCATGAACTATAGCTGTTGAGACATTAAACTTTTAGAGAAGTTTTTGAGCACCTCCATTATTTGGCATGATTTTCACACAAGCCGAGTACCCTGCTACTTGCTTACTTGCGTTCTCTGCAGTCAGCATTTCTGAAAACTGCGTGAGATTTGGATGTGTCCGGCTATAATCCTGTAGGTCTCGTGGTGCAAAACATGAACTCTATCCTCAGTGACATTTAACATTTATGTTAGCTGTCCTTCCGAAGACGTGTATGATATACTAATTTCTCAGGGAGAAAGCAGGGAGATGGAATGTAAGGTTTTATAAAATACAGAAATTTTGAGGAATGAGGTGTATCAATCATCAAAATGGACCAACACACAAGAAGTAGAAGATGAATAATGTGCTCCCCTGAGATTACGGAATAATCAGGTTCAGTTCATATACCATGAACTATGAAATGTGGTCACTGGCTGGTATTATCTGACAATTATGTTGATAAAATAGATGCTTTCTATAAGGAAAAAAGCTACATAGTGGGAAACATACAGTACTCTTATTTTAAGGGATCCCATGATTCTGTTTTATATCAACTCTTTAATCACTCCTGCTGGAATGAACTGCACTCTGCTAGCATAGAAGAACTGCAAGTCACCAGAGCTGGTGAAGAGTTTCTGATTTTTCAGTGGAGTGGCAGAGGTCTCTATATACCAATACAAGACACAGTTCTTCATAGCCCTTTGTGACAAAGCCCTATTTTGTCTTTCAGTTTTTTTTTTTCATAAGAAGCACGAAACATGAGATTCTTCTTGTGTTCCTGGGGAACATAAATAATCATCAAAAGGCTATCTTTTTAAAAAAAGGAGCTGACAAACTGCCACAAGAACAACTAGTCTCTGAGGCCCAGGCAACTCAAGAAAGGGGTAGTTTTCAGGACAGAAGACCCTTGTCAGGCAGCAGCAGACCTGCTTCTGTTTAGTTATCATGGCCTAGGATATGGAGAACTGTATGCAATGAATGTGTGCCAGGAATATAAACTCCTCTGAACATCCTCTGAACATCCATTTTGAGGCATCATTTAACCCCTACTTTTTTTATTGGACAAGGTTTTTAAAAGACATTTAGAAATGTAAACATAGAGATAAATACCGAGGATGATATTCAGAAGTAGCCAGGTACCAAACTGAATACGGTAGGCGCTAAATACTGATGTGCTTTGTGCAGGCTCCTAAGAACTGCTACAAATCTGACTTTTTGGATTAGGGTCTGCACCAACTGAAGTCAACAACAGCATAAATCCTGAACTGTGCCCTCCTAGTTCAATCATAACCACCTGGTGGATGGAAAAAAGCTACTAGTAAGAAGTAGTGTTCAGGCTTCAATCACACAATTCCTGTGGTTTTTAATGACTCATAAAAGTTTATCCTAGTTTGTAGTGCGAGGAGAACCCAAATATCCAATAGCAAAATACATTGCCCTCAGCTCATTCTCCATCATACCCCTGAAAAGAGCTTTTGACTCAGCATCTTGGGGACCTAGTCCAGTATTTTTGCATGGTACAACTGCTTCTCATCTCCTGTTCCCTGCCTTTGGATGATCTTGTGTATCTTCTTCCTATAAACTTTTTTTTCTGTTTATCTTCGATGTGTCTGGCCACTGTGGTTTCTACTAGTGCTAATTTCTGTGGCTGCGTATTGGGGGGAGGTGGGTTTTGGGGATGATGTTTTCTATGTGGCTTAATATGCTTAGTTTGTTCTACTTTTAAGAATGATCGTTTGGAATCAACTTCTAGAGAAGAGAAGAAATTCCTTGACATGTTTATGTATGGATCTGAATCTAAAATTAAGAAATTTTCTCCTGCCTAAATCTGGATGAATTTTTCACTAGTTATAAAGTATGGTTATTGATACACTTAACATTTTCTTTTCTTTTTTTTTTCCTTTGAAGTGTCAAAGCAATGAAGATGATGTGATTTGTTTATAATTTGGATTAATTTGCCAAGTGAGTAGGAAAAGCTTTTAGGCACTAGCTTGTTTTTTGTTCAGATCACATAATAAGTCACCTCAAATATCATCAGCAAAAACCGTCTTTTTCTTTAAAAAGACATTTTGATATCTATCAGTTCCCACTGTGTAGTATTATTTCCCATTCTACACTGTAGTTTAAAGGTCAATGATGAAGTCATTTGAGATTTAGTCAACTTAATGTTTGGTACTTTAATTTGACAACGATTAAGAGTATGAAGTCATTGAAAACTGTAAGAGGAAAAAATTGGTTCTTTGTCTATATCCATGTTCAGAACAGGATTTGGGGGTTGTTTTTTTGTTGTTATTGTTGTTGTTTGTTTTGGTTTTCTTTTATGCTTTCCTGATAGATTTTGAGTAACAAAAAGAATTTTTGGAGCATTCTGAAAATTCATAAAATACACTGGTGGGACTTCTTCAAATTATTTTATGAGCTTTACCAGAATTTAACAAAATCAAGCTTCTGAACAGAATTGATATTTCAAAACCAATAAGGAACTCATGAGCTGCTGAAACAATCTAATATTCTGCACTCCTAGTTCTTTTTAGATAATGCTAGAGTTCTTTTCCAGGCAAAATCATACTCCTGGGGAAAAAAAAATACACTTAAAACTGGAAATACAGGATATTTCAGCCATCTCCTTACATTCCCACTGATGTGCATAGAAGACACATACCTAAATTACAGATTTTTATATTAATTTTGAGCATTGTTCCTTTGTTCCTTTAGAACTTGTCCCTAACTGTAATCATTTTACAACTACTCTGTAGGAAAACATATGTAAAGAAAAGATGGCACAGATTAGGGTCCAAAATGGAAAGCAAGAAAGTGAGAGGACTAACAAGGAAGAGATTTGGGCCAAGCAGCAAAGTTAACCTATTCCAAGAGGCCAAATGGATAGGATGATTACTACTGAATTCCTGCCACTATTGCATTATCACATTGTACCTCAGTCTCTTGATTTGGAAAATGGAGAGAGTGTTATGGTTTTTTGCATAGCTGAAAAACAGTGTCAGTTTAGTGCACAGACAGCTCATCCTCAATGACAGCAATCAAAGGGAAGGCATGACAAATGGAAGGTTTTAGGCAGGTAGATATTGCTAGTAGGTCTGATGCTATTAATCCATTCACCTGTAATTTGGGAGTAAATAGGAAAAATCTTGCTTTTAGAGTTGTGGGTTACAGAAATCCCATTTTATTTTATAGTAGGAAAAAAATACCTGAATTCTGAAGACCTAACAAAACACAGGTCTTGTTTCCAGTCAGCCCTACTTAAAATAGATCTTCAAGAGCTGAATCTTATCAGAGTAGGATAAAGATGACTTCATTGCAGTGTATAAGTACCTTCACAAGGAGAAAATGAAGGTACTAAAGAACTCTTTAACCAATTGAAGAAAAGCCTGAGAAGTATCAATTTCTGGAAACTGAAGCCAGATGAATTTAGATGCAATTTAATTTTTTTAACTAACAGGATGCTTAAATGCTGGAATATGCTCCCAAGAGAGACAAATTCTCTATTTCCTAAGATTTTCAGGCCAAGGTAAAATATCTTTTGAGAATCTCTCTTTTATCTGACTATAAGTTATTTCTTAGACAATCACTAGGTTTTTTGTTTAGTAACTGGATAAATTTTAATGGCAGGGATGGTCAAGCCGTGTAATGATCCCTTCCAGCCTCAAACACTATGAGTCTTGGAAAAAAAAGCACTTTGAGCTGTGCAGATGAAAGCTCCTATGGAGGTTAGGACACAGGTTTACAACTGTCTTTTAATTGTGTCTTACCAGCACTGGTAACAGGATACACTGCTGCCACATATTGGTCTCAGATAAACATTTATATTGGTACAGCAACTGTGTTTATTTTCTGTACAATGAAAACAAAGCCTTTGGTTTGTTTTTTTTTTTTTTTTTTCTTTATTTCCAAGGTTTTCTCTGTTTTTTGTTTCATTTAGAGGATTTTACCTCACTCTCCTCTGATCTCCCTGACGCTCTGAGTTGTGCTCCCATCACCCATGATGCTGCTGATCTGGCCTCTGCTGTACTGAGCCACCGCTGGGTCAGCAGTGGGACTTTCAGATGCTGCCTTCACTGTTTCCTTCAACTGCACGTCATCCAAAGGCATCTTAACAAAACTTTTAGTTGTTTCATTAAGCATGGGGCAAAGCCCAGAGCCCTACCGCACCTTTCCCAAAGTCTCACCTGTTCCTGGAGTTACCTCAGGTAAGGATGAATAACACTAGAATTGGTAAGTTTGCCCCAGTTTCTGTGCCCTGCCATCCTGCATTGTTTCTGTTCACTTGCCATTGCTTCTTTTTTAGGCTGTTACCGTCTTCCATACTTTTTGCTGACTGGGGGAATGAATGGTGTATACCCAACAGCAGTCTTTGTTTCTCTTATCAGCTAAACATGGGGGAATAAATGAAACTATGAGTAATTTTGAATTTCTTTTCCAAACATTTGTATTTCTTACTATATTACTTATTTTGAAATCACTAAAATAATGGTGAAGGATTACTAGAATGCCATGATTAAGAAAAAGTTAGAAGATTTTTTTGTTTTTCCTTTACCTTGTTCATCTGGTACTTCAGATAGCTCATCGGAGCTCATTACCATGATCAAGTTTCCATGCTACTTTGGTTATTATAGAGTTGCTGGAGTGCCATGCCCTGGGATAAGAGCAAGCAGCCTTTAGGCTCCACAGTTCTTTCAGCAACCATCTGATATCATTCTGCACTGTTCTGAGAGGCTCATTACACAAAACCACATCACATTTACTAGGTCAGGTAAGGTAGAAAGTAAACCTTTAATTCTTTCCACATGAGCTGGTAAAGGAGAAAGAAGAGACGACATAATTTACCGAAACTCTGATGTTTAATTATGCTAGTAAGAACTGCCGTGTCATCCTGTTGTGCCATGAAATGAGAATGCTGTCTGCTAGGCAACACTCTTCACACATGCCAGCCCAGCTTTTGATCTTATTTATGCCAGTCTGCACCCAGAGTCCCTTTCTTGGCTTTATTGATGCTCCCTAAATGAAGAGTGAGAGCTGAATTTGAGCCACTCCTGCATCTCAAAAGTAACTTTCAACCTATGTTTTAAAAGTACAGATCTTTTCTTCTTGACAAGCATTACGGCTCTAATTCCTCTTGCCTAACTTCTGTCATTTACAAGCAAGTGTCTAGCAGAAAATGATTGCTAAGGATCTATTCCCAGACTGAGCTGCAGACACAGCACTCTGCTAACAATTGTACCACCCATTCAGTTTCCCTTATGGTTTCAATGACTTTTACATCAGCCCATTTTCTCTATTACCACTGTTAGCTCTCCTGCAATAGAATCCATTAGCATATTTAAAGCGTCTCCTTTTATTGGTTTGTAAGATGACCTAAACAAAACCTCCAATCCTAAATAGGAAGCAACGGCTGAAAGAGCAGACTGAACAACTAAGGATGATTGCAACAGATACGACAGATACTTTAATTCACTGTTTAGAGCTACTTTGTTGCCTTCAAATGCTTGGTTTCTAACAGTACAATAGGGCTCATTCTCTTCTGTTGATGGGTTTACATTGATAAACCATAACTGAATACAATTACCAATTTACTGAACATGAGTGAGGAGAAAGCACAGGTTCTGTATATTTAAAACAGGAGGATTCTTTTCATTGGTAAAGTTAAAATGAGTCTCCTGTTTGACATGATTTATAGCAGTGAGGGCAGGTCTGATAACCACCCAGGTTCAGTCTATAGCTCCTAGAATGCATAGATTATTATCTTCTTTTATTAAATTCATGCATGGTTTGCTGTTGAAGCTGTATATTAAAAGGAAAATAAATACTGTATAGCTATATCCTGCTATTAATTCAATGAATAGACTTCCTACCATGCCTGATCAATGGGGAATTTGGTGTGAAATCGATGTCCAGCTCTGGCCCATAGCAGTCAGTTCTCCTGAGAACAGTATATCCATGTTAATGTCACATTCAAATAAGAGCAAATTCCTATTACCCTGGAAATCAGTGAACCCTTTACTGTTGATTTAAAGGTGGGGTGGCTGTGGGGGGTGAGGCCCTGACACTTTGAGTAGAGTTTAAAAGGCTGTTATTCTCTTCATCCTTAAAGGTATGACACCTTCAGTTTTGCAATTTGACAGAGAGCTGAAAACAGCTGCATCACAGAGCTGTTCCTCTATGAAGTCAGGCAAAAGAAATAGGCTTTCTACCCTGTTGGTAATTTTCCAGTATCTGCTTTACTTGCTGACTGTGAAAGGTTTTTGCTTTTTTAGATCCATACATCTAACAACACCTTTGCTAATACCGTTTATTAGGGGTTAGAGGGACTCGCCACGTTTACATGTCAATATCTGCTTCATTTCTTTTCTGACCACATGCACCCAGCCTGAATAGAAACCATGGCACCAGATGCAAACTTTCAGCCCTCCATTTGTTTTGACAGGTTGCATCAGTGATAGATACATCACATCATTCTTTAGGCCATTCATTTCCTGCCCGGGAGGAGCGAAGCAGATAGGACTGCTGAGGAATGACTAACAGTCAGCTGGAATATCTTCTGCACATCTTCTGTTTCAAGTGACACCCTTGGCAGACTTGTACAGATGTCATTCTTGGGACTGTAAAAGTTCAGGTCACAGGAATATTGGAAAAGCTGACACATCAGCAGTGAAAACTCTGCTTTCCAGGCCTTCGGCTCTCATATTAAACAGATTTCTTAGGTTCCTAAAATTAGCTAATTAGTTATATTTGTGTGGCCTTTCCATTATTCCCTAGCACTCTAGCGTTCAAAGCACTATTGCGTGGGCTGAGTTGATTATGGTCCTGTAGATTTTAAATGCTCTGCATTAGAATATATTTAAGCAGCAGTAATCATGGGACTGTGTTCAGTGACTTGGAAATATGAAAACTTCAGGGGGGAAAAAGGGGGAGAGACACAACGTTAAACTACTGCCATGAGGGTGTTGAAAATAACTATCGGCTTTAATGGCAAAAACTTGAAACCATGGTGGTATTATTCAATATTCCAGGTAACACAGGAGACAACAGTGAAGTTTTAATTACCATCACTAAAAATATATATCCAATATTCAATATATTGTGCTTTCTTTTTTAGCAGTGCAAGCTTAAAGACACCCCACCACCACCACCACCACCAGTGGATTCTCCACCTGTTCCTTTCTCTCTGTTTCTTGACATATAAATATGAAGGCTTAGGAAGGTTGTGACCAAAGCTGGATGTGGTGTTAGGTTGCTTTAGTGCATCTCTGCTTACCTCTGGATGCAGAAGCGGTGGGGATAAAAAGGGGGGTGGCAGCAGTTCAAGCAAAAGAGAATAGAGAAAGAGGAAAAGCAGAAACACTGAATAGAGAGCAGGCTTCGAGTGAAGAAACCCCCCAAACAGTAGAAAGGGCAACAGTGAAATGGCCAGAGGAAAATACAATACAGGTTTTCAATAAGCGTACTTGTGACCTTGGGTCTGGAAAAGGCAAACAATGTGATGTCCAGTGCCTTTGACATCCCCCATCCACACCACGTGCTGCAGTCTCCTGCTAATGAGCCCCATTTTAGGGTGCAATATGTAGGGCCATTCAAAGCCTCATGCTTGATTAGTCAGCCACCTTTGACACTGCTGATCATGAGGTACTGCTGACCTGATGGTGGGGCCGTGCAGAATAATAGGCAGCTGCTCCTCCCCTTCCTCAAGGTCCCTGACACAGGAAATCCCACAGGACTCGCCACTCTTATTTGATGTCCATGCTCAACAATTAAAGGACACTGAGAGCAAGGGACACAGCAAAGGAAGGGGTCTCTTCCGCCATCAGGTCTGGTCCTTTGCTATTGCAGATGTCCTCCCTGTGTTTTTCTTTTCATAGGCTGATCAAGGACCAGCTTAAGACTACTTGTTTTCCTCTTCCTGCTCCAAACAGAAAGCTCTTCCAGAATCGAACTCTTCTGAATATTAGCAAGTCCAGCCTGAGGACATTTCTGGTTAGTCCCTGCTCATTAGTTCTTGTGACAACATTTTCCTTTAGCTTAATTAGCTCATCTTCCTCCTCTGACATTTACCTCACTAATAGGTTTATAGAGAACAAATTATCTCTCCTCTCAGGCTTTCTTTTGCTGGGCTGACCAACACATACTTTTTTAGTTTCACCTCCTAATGTAGACTCTCCATTCCTTGGTATACCCATTTAAGTTACTTTTTTGACTAAGATTGAGGAGAGCTGTACCTAGGTCTCACGAGTGCTTCACATGGTAGTACTACATCTTCTGGAAATAGTGGCCTTTATACGGGGCTTCATATGCCCTACCACATTTGCGGCTGATATAGTAATCCTTAGTCCCAGCTGCTGCATTTTTAACTTTTATTTTGTTTCTTTGTTGTTAGGAACAACAAGAATAGTTTGTTTTCCTTTGCATTTCTAGCTCTGACTCAGACTGGCTTTGGCAGTTATCACTTCCTCTATAGTGGGATCACTTCCTCTATGGTGCATTTGTGGGTCCCGAGGGAACTAGTGGGTGAAGTTGCCGAGCCCCTACCCATCATGTTTGAGAAGTTGTGGCAGTTCGGTAAATTTCCCACTGACTAGAAAAGGAGAAACATAATGCCATTTTAAAAAAGGGAAATAAGGAAGACCCAGGGAACTACAGGCCAGTCAGTCTCACCTCTGTGCCCTGCGAGATTGTGGAGCGGATCCTCCTGGAAACTAATCTAAGGCACATGGAAAATAAGGAGGTGACTGGTGACAACCAACATGGCTTCACTAAGGGTAAATTATGCCTGAAAAATCTGGTGGCTGCCTATGACAGGGTTACAGCATTGGTAGATAAGGGAAGAGCAACTGATGTCAGCCACCTGGACTTGTGCCAAGCATTTGGCGCTGTCCCGCATGACATCCTTGTCTCTAAATGGGAGACACGTGGTTTTGATGGATGGACCACTCAGTAGATAAGGAGTTGGCTGGATAGTTGCACTAAAAGAGTGCTCAATGTCCAAGTGGAGACCAGTGACGAGTGGCGTTCCTCAGGGGTTGGTATTGGGAATGGTGCTTTTTAACAGCTTTGTCAGCAACATGGACAGTGGGATTGAGTGCACCCTCAGCAAGTTTGCTGATGACACCAAGCTGTGTGGTGCGATTGATATGCTGGAGGGAAGGGATACCTTCCAGAGGGACCTTGCAGGCTTGAGAGGTGGGCCCATGCGAACCTCATGACGTTCAACAGGGCCAAGTGTAAGGTTCTGCACATGGGTCAGGGCAATTCCAAGCACAAATACAGGCTGGGTGGAGAATGGATTGAGAGCAGCCCTGAGGAGAAGACTTGCCACTGTTGGTTGATGGGAAGCTCAGCATAACCTGGCAATGTGCACTTGCAGCCCAGAAAGCCAACCATATCCTGGGGTCTCATGAGAGCTGATTCTCCCCCTCTACTCAGCTCTCATGAGACCCCAGCTGGAGTACTGTGTTCAGCTCTGGGTCCCCCAACATAAGAAGGACATGGATCTGTTGAAGCGAGTCCAAAGGAGGGGCATGAAGATGAGGGCTGGAGCACCTCTCCTGTGAAGACAGGCTGAGAGAGTTGGGCTTGTTCAGCTGGAGAAGAGAAAGCTCTGGGGACACCTTATAGCAGCCTTGCAGTACCTGAAGGGGACCTATAAGAAAGCTGGCAAGGGACTTCTAATGAGGGCATGTAGTGATAGGACAAGGGGTAATGGCTTTAAACTGAAAGTGGGTAGATTTACATTAGATATCAGGAAAAAATTCTTCACTATGAATGTGGTGAGGCACTGTCACAGGTTGTCCAAAGACTTTGTGGGTGCCCCATCCTTGGAAGTGTTCAAGGCCAGGCTGGATGGGGCTTCGAGCAACCTGGTCTAGTGGCAGGTGTCCCTGCCCATGGCAGGGGGCTTGGAACTAGGTGATCTTTAATGTCCCTTCCAACCCAAACCATTCCATAATTCTGTGAAATCAACACCACAGTCTAGTGTTCTCATGCCTTTTGATTTGACTTTTAAGTATGTAAGAAATCAAGCTGAGCTGCAGTTCATCTTACCTGAGGCTGCGTCTCCAGGAGTGGAGGCTGTAGATGCTGTTTAGGGTGAGCACTGGAGCCTGCTATCTTCTGCAGTCTGCCCCTGCTCCCTTCTTCCAGATTTATTCTATTAGGGATGTTAGAAGGTATGTCCTTGCCTAGACATTCTTGTATTCACTTGTGGACCTGTCTATAGTCCATGAATTCATCTATCCCTGCTGACAACTCTGCATCCACAGCCTCCTGTGTAGCAAGTCTGACAAGTTCACTGCCCCGTGCAAAGATGCACTCACTGTCTTTCACCTCATTTATATTGACCCTGTTAGTTTCACCAAATGTCCCCTAGCCCTCATACTGCAGGTATGGGCGAATGGGCTCTGCATTCAGCTTAGCCACCACCTTCATGACTTTGAAATCCTTGATTATGTCCCCCTCAGCCTCCCCCTCCCCAAACCTAGAGTCCCAGCCTTTTTCATCTCTCCCTTGACCATTTACCTGCCTGTTGTTACCTTTTCCCTAACTCCATGACACCCTTCTGGAGACGCAGGACTACACCAGTTGTAGCACCTGGTACTCAGTATGAGGGCTCACCACAAGGTTCTGTAGCAGCAAAATGAGTCCCCTTGTCTTGTTCTCAATAACTTGCTTCATGATGCCCAAGATTTTCTTGGTATTTTTGGCTGCTGCTGCAAACTGAGCTGATGACTTTGAAGATTAATCTTAGACTGATTCATCCAGTTAAACAGGATCAATCAAGGCTGAATATGATTCTGCATTTGATTCTGTACATTTGACTCTGCTTTGATTGCTTTTTCCAGGTAGCTATTGCACCTTTTATATGTTCCCTTAGCCTGAAAACTCTTGAGCTTGCCTGTTTAATTAGTTTCAGGCACTCTTCTCCTTTTTTCCTCAGTGTTAACCCTTCGAAAAATAAGAACTTGGCAGCCTTATTTGGTTTAGTTGTCCATTAATTTAAACTGAATTGTATCTTACAGTTGTTTATGCACTTTTGTTATTTCCAGAGGAGAAAGTACTGCCCCTGCCCATCTGATAGTTGTCTGGTGTTTAGTGTATTTCATTTCTTTTATAATTTGGCACTCAATTGCTCCTAATTGCAGCTAAGAAGTGCTGAAGACAACCTCAGAGTAAGAAAACGTATATCAAGAGAACAAATGCAAATGTATATCAGAGTACCAGTACCAGAGCCCAGCACAAAATAAGCATACTATGAGCAAAGATTTCACCACAACGAACCTTACATTTTGGAACATCTAAGGTCAATTGGGAAGCATTCTTCCTATTTGGCACTGTTGACTTCATCCTACAGCGTAGATTCATTTTTGGGCATGCAAGGGGGTATTCACAGATCCCCTCTCTCTTTCCTCCCATCGGCATCAGATCTCATCCATGTCTTTCCCTTCACCAGATATCGCTCCTGCTTTTGCTACTCCTTCCATCCCCACTTTCTTCATCAGCAACATGAATGCCTGTCAGCATTATTGTTTTCCTACTGCCTCTAGTTCCCAGACCCAAGGTAGAGCCATTTGCACGTTTGGGAGATGTCTGTGTATCTCTCTCTGTCTGTTTAGCAAATAATGTTGACACAACACTAAGCAATAAAAAGGCCAGGATAGGGTGAGCCATGCCTCAGAGATAGTTTCTCTGTAGGTAAAGTAGTTACCTCTGAAGGTAAGGACTGAACCCAAGCAGAATACTTGCCACTTTTGTAACAATTGTGCAGCCAATTCTATATAATCTGGTATGTACTATCCTGTTCCTTGCAAACACGTCAACTGACTTTAGATGCACACAAGGAATGTCTTGCAGGCCTGGCCCTCAAGGCTCAGTTCAATCTTTGATTACATAAAGCAGTTTTTATTCACACTGGGTTGGAATAACAAGACTGTAACTGAGATCGAAATTAAGGTGCTTGTGTGTGTGCACATTATGCACTTTAGCAACAAGCTTTGCCAAAAATGCAGAGGCAGAAGAAATTGATGGAGGGAGCAGAGAGACCGTTCTTCTGTCTTCAAAATTTCTTTAGAAAATGATTGTACAAGCCCTAGTCTTTGACCTCTGTGCTGAAGTGGCAATCTTTAATTACAATAAATTGGCCTACATGAAGAAGGGTAAATCACTTAGTGTTACACATTATCATCTTCCTGATACTTCACTAATAGGAGCCCATTTTTGCTAGATAGAAGGATCACTAATTGTTATTCTCATATTGAAAAAAAAATGCCACACAGTAAAAGAATCTAATGATGATAATTTAAAACTTAAAGCTTAAACCCACAGGTGCAGCAAAATCAACGCACAAATTTTGAAAATTATTTCCAGATTTCAGTTTTTCCTGGAGCCAGTCTAATGTCCTTTTATCTATGCCAGAGGTACAGGTTCTTCTTCAGTAAGTCTTCGTTGCCCAGCACAAACAGATTTAACCTGCAAGCACAAGACTCGTTATTATAACAATGATCAATAGTGCCCTTCCCCTCCCTACCTTTTTAAACATAAATCTTATTTCCAGGCATCTCACAATGAACCACAAAAACTTATTCTGTGGTGACATACTTATTATGTAATGTCTCAGGACAGGAATATTATTTACTATTACTAGATTTGGGTTTCTATCATGTCAAATTTTTGAAAGGAAAAAAACCCAAGATAGATCTTTCAAGACCTTCCTCAACAGAGCCTGCTTGTTTTCTTGGTATATACCCCACTGAGAAGTCTTTGAGTTGTGCAATTGCCAGTTTGGTCCTGACATATATTCAAACCATTGCCACCCATTGCTGGAGACAGAGGGAGGTAACTCTAGAGCTGATTGCTGCTTCCTATTTCACTGCATCTGTACAGGGGAACCTGTATTACTGTCCTTGGTTTTTGGTCCTCAGTCTTTTACTGCCCCTTTTCTGGCCTTCCTAGTCTTTGCTTGTATTTGGATTGACGACCTCTGCAGTTCCTTTCTTTTCTTGGGCACCAATAACCAAACCTGTTTTTAGGATCAGTGGAAGAGGGACGCAGCTGGAAGAGCAGCTTGGTAGAGGCTGCACAACTGGGGCTACATTAATCCTCAATGTTCCCTTACTAGTAGGCTCTGAGTGTGGGAACAACAGGACCTGGATAGTGACAACATAGGTGGAGCTGTTCAGGGTACAAATAAATAATCCTGGGATGTTGAAGAGAGGAGGTCTGAGGAAAAGGAAGAACTAGAAAGTGACAAGATCAGCTGGAAGGTCTGACATGCAAACTGATATGAGGATGAGAGACACTCTGAAGGACAGGATGAAAAGGGGAAACTTCCCAGTTCCCTTCCCAGAAAAGCCTTTACTGAGATTCTCAGGAAGTCATTCCAGTGAGATCCAAGTTCAGTCCTGACTACGTTTCTAGACAAGATGACCATGGACATATATTTAAGAGCTTTGCTGAATTTGGAATCGTGGCCGATATGGCCAAATAAAACAAATCAGGGCCAAGGAAGAAGGATAGTGAAAATGACAGAAATATAACAGTGGAAGGAACTTCAAGACATCTTCTCCAACTTTCTGCCTGAGGCAGGACCAGACACATCCAGACTCCCTCAGGTGGTTGTTGCCATCTTGTCACACAGCCTGGGTAGGCAGCTGAAGGGAACGTTTAATGAGCCTTGAAAAAAACCAATGAATTAAACAACAGGATAAAGTCTCTGAAAAAAAAATAAATAGAAGATTCTTCAAGATATACCATAGAAGGCAAGGAAAAGAAAAACGTGGCCAAGGGGGAAGAAGATTTTAAAACAATGGAAAACCAGTCATCTGTGTTGAATCAAAACTTGAAGAAACTGCACATAAGGAGTCCATTCTCTGTTGCTGCAAGAGGCTGTTGAGGAGAAACTAGGGTTTAGGACAGGCATCACCTTGTCCCTTAGGGTAAGATGCTAGGAGAGGCAGAATGGAGAATATTTTCTATACACTTTTGCAGCAATGGGGGTTGTCATTATTTATTTATTTATTTTCATTTTTAGGTTGTTTTTTTTGTTGTGGTTCAGTTGGGGTTCAGTTGGGGTTTTTTTAATTGCAATTTTTAAAGCAAAAGAAGTCATTAATACTGAGCTCCAGCAGGTCAAGGGCCTTCTGCTCATACTGTGTCATTGATTTCTTGCCAAATATCTCAAACTAAAGGCCTTGCTTAATGTAGACAAGTGGAGTTATATCCATTTTCTTGAAGTTATGCTAGTTTACACCAAGAGGGGCTATGGTAAGCTTTACATCTGGATACTGCAAGCCAACACTAAATCTAAAGACCAGTCTGTGAATATAAGATTGTGGGTTTTGTATTTTCCAAGACTGTGTTACTGTTTCAGTAGATAGAAACTTGCGAAATAATTCCCTTGTGCAATATTCTAAATTAGTTTAAGGAATTTAATATTTTACTGGAAACTTTTATTTCTGACATTTCTCTGGGTAGACAAAAAGCAGTTCCTTGAGAAGAATTGATAAAGCATGGTTTCCTGCAGCTTTATGCTGGATTCTCTGCTGCTTTTCAAGATGATCACCTAGAGAAACATCTTTTGTTGCAGGAAAATATCTAAAGCCGTTTTCCCTTGAGGATTGATTCTTTACTATTTAGTAAGAGTTTAATTCCTGTTTCTGTCATTTCTTCAGTGGAAGTGTAAAAAGGATCTGTCTTTACCTGGCTACCTTTGGTCATCATACCTGTAGAAGCATATCTTTGAGGTCCCTACCCCATCAGTAAATTTGCTTGAAGATGTCTGGTAGGCTTAACATGGGGGAAAGACAGACAATTTCGTGCAGATGACATAACTAAATAAGCCTCCATTCTTCCAGAAATCAGGTGAAAACAATTCTCTGATTTTATGAGGACAGGCTGAGAGAGTTGGTGTTGTTCAGCCTGGAGAAGAGAAGGCTGCAGGGAGACCTGATTACGGCCTTTCAGTACCTAAAGGGGACCTACAGGAAAGGTGGGGAAAATCTTTTCAGTAGGGCCAGCTGTGACAGGACAAGGGGTAATGTCTTTAAACTAAAACAGGGTAGGTTTAGACTAGATATAAGGAAGAAATTCTTTACAATGAGGGTGGTGAAACACTGGAACAGGTTGCCCAGAGAGGTAGTGGAGGCCCCATCCCTGGAAGCATTCAAGGCCAGGTTGGATGGGGCTCTGAGCAACCTGATCTGGTTAGCAGTGTCCCTGCTCACTGCAGGGGGATTGGGCTAGATGACCTCTAGGGGTCCCTTCCAACCCAAAACATTCTATGATTCTATGATTCTATTCCATTATTCACCTCATCTCTGTTTTAAAAGAATTTTCTGAGTATTCCCTGAACTTCCCTGTCACACGCTGCATTAGAGATGAAGAAAAGTCTGTCCTTATCAGAACACTCCTGCAGATTTTTTCTGTAATGGAAATAAGTTTTTCTGGTTGTCGATCAGCAGCTGAATAGACTAGAGAAAGTTAGTGAAGCCCAGTCTGCAGCCTAGCACACAGGGCAGTACAAACTGGTGCCTGACTTGTACCAAACACAACTAAGCCAATGGTGAGGAGAGGTCCTGTAACAGGGTGTGTGCACATGTATGTGTGTTCCACAATATAGACAAAAGGGTAATGTAAAATAATTTATGAAACAGCTCTTGCACAGGGTACAGCTATGAAGAGGGCAGTCTCTTCTGCTGTGAAATAGTGCATAGCAAGTAGTGGTAATGTGGGATATACATTGGGAAAAGGGCAGGGGGGAGAAGAAAATTTCTCTATGTGCCTTCATATAGCCCTGCAAATCTCAAACTTGAATGGATGCACAATACACACAAAAATAATACTCTCTTGAGACCATTTAGCATAAGGGCCTACTGTGCACAGGCAGCAGAGTACACAGACTGCACACAGCATTTTTTCTTTCTTTAAATGAGCACTGCTCTGCTGCATCAAGAGTCAGTGGAAGAAAGGTCTTTAGCAGCCACTGGCACTGCTCGGAGCCGTTATTCTCCATCCTGCCAATGGCTTGTGGTTTCTAGGATTGCCCCAAATGCCTCTCCTGGTACTGTTTCCCCTTTCTTTAAAGCTCAGGGCCAAGCAAATACACAAATCCCACAGGTATTTAGAGAAGAAATTCATTTTAGTGTGCCCTGAAATCATGTGAAGGATGTAACACTGTTCAGTGGAACTAGAAACTTGTGGAAAGGTTTTTGCTCACTCCTTTCCTTGATGTGAAGTTACATTACTGCCAGGCATTTGTGGATTTTAAATCAAACCATTCATGTTACTTTAATGTAGTTTGATGTGTGTTAATAATGTATACATGCCTAATTCAATGGGAACAGCACCATGTCTAAACTTGGAGAACATTAAATATGTGCATGTTATTAATTTCTGTTTTATGGGAACAAAGAACTCGCTATTTTCCTATTTTTTTGACCTATCCCAAATATTCCATTTCTCTTGGTTCATTTTATAAACTGAGTTTTAGGGGTTTCAGTCCTTCTTTATTCCATTTCATATTGAACTTATTATTTCCCCCTGTTGTAAGGTGCTCTGATATTTTGGGGTTTTGTTCTAAATAAAACAAAGGCACTTCTGTAAAGCCACAGCTTTTCTGTTGGCAGAATGCCATGGTTATTTAGCCTGTAAGTACAACTCAAATAAAATCCAAGTCTTCCAACAGCCTACAATGTACCCTTTGTTTCTTACTAGGTTTGTTTTCTGATTCTTAATTCCTCAAACAATTCACATTTATGTTAACTTCTCCCATGTTTGAACACCGTATTTAGGGCAGCAAAGATTAATTGAAGCCAAAATGCTGATTTAGAAGCTTTGACCAGGCCATCAACTGCTCTAAACTAGCAGGGCTGAAATGGCTTTGACTTACCACTGCTGAAGAAGTTTACTGGATCCAGAAACAGAAGGGAAAAAATAAATAGTTGAAGGAAAAGTGTTTTCTTCAGAGGCTGCTCATCAGATTTTGGCATAAGTAATACCACTGGGATGTGGTGAGTTTTTAGGAAGATCCTTTTAAACAACTGCTGTGCTGTAAGGGATAAGAGACGTTAGGGATGGGGGACTTAATCTTTACCTGGCTATCTAAAACTTAGGCTTCTAGAGTGGGACTGTTGACCAGACAAAAAGATGTGATGTTATCGTAGGTGCCTGTGGCATCCTGCCTTGCAGCACCCACCCCAGAAGGGTGCTATGGGATGTGGGTTGGCTGTCCTGGGTAGCTTTCATACTCAAGGAAGTCTTAGCAGTGCTCTACAGCCGTAGCACCTGAGTCCTACTCTAGACTGAGCTAGTTGTCCCAGACTGACCATGGCCAGTGGAAAGAGACAGGCAAGCATATCGAGGACAGGTGAATCAGATAAACAGATGAGTGACCTCCTGCACACACCTGTTTCCTTTCATTACAGCTCAAGTTAGGTGAGATAAAACATGTGTTCTACCCTAAGATGGGCCCGGTCCATCCGTCAAGACATTTACTACCAGTTCTCAATCATGAAGTCATGGAGGCCTGATTTTCTTCTTATTGCTTATTTGTGAGACTCAGTGGGACATGAAACAAGCCTGGTACATGTTGCAGGAAGTATCTAGCTGTTTGTTACACCAGGCTCAAATGGGTATAGATTTGTTATATTAAACCCAAATTCTTGAAGTGGGGAAGGACCAATAAAGCAGTTTTTTTAGTTAAGATCTACGGATCCAAACTCACCATTAGGTGTGTTTGTGAACCCACTCAAGAGAAAGAGCTTGGCCATGCTTGGACCTTATTGTACGTTCAGCTTACATCAGGTGACAGCCAGCAAAGTCATTCATGGGCATCTGCATGGTTCTTCTAACTCTCATGCCTCCTTGCGGCCTACTTGTGTGGTTGTGTGTGAAGCAGCTTGGATGCAACAGCACAGGTTACTATCTTTGGTACCAAGGGTGTATCTTTGACATACAATCCTTCTTCGTCATAGGCACTTCTAACAAATGTAAATTAAAAAGCCTGCCTCTTCAAGCAGAATGTGCTGTGCATAAAAAGTATTTGTGCCATTTGCCAAATACTTTCAGCACTGCAATAATACATTTCATGATTTAAAAGCCTTGTAAACATGTCAAAATGGTTGGTTGGTTCTACCATCTTTGTGCCATCTATTGCACTGAATAAATAAAGGGAAATGCAATTTATTCAGCGCTTTGGAAGCTCAACATTTCTCTCACTGATGTGTGACAACTATTATCATATTTATTGTCAGCATTACACTCCTAAGCATGCAGGTGATGCATTGTGAGTATTTCATACTGATAAAGCCATCAATAACTTCCTACCGGACCTTATTTGCTCAGTTGAATCTGCACAGCTGGCTGGGATATCAGGAGGTAACTGACGAGACATTCAAACAAAACCAAGTAAAGATAAACCAGCAAATGCCATCTTGCCTGCTAGAATCTTAACTGAAAAACAAACAAACAAAAAGTTTGTTGGGGCTTTTGCAGGGCTAGCTGAAGCCGAAGTTTGCAAGTCCTCCGTCCTCTCTGCCACATGGGAATTCAGCAGCCTCCAGAAAGATGACAAGATCAGGCCACAGACAGCACTGTGTGATTCCAACTAGGCAGCAAAAATATCTTGCAGCAGCTAATATAAACCATTTACCACCTAATCATTCTGACATATTTATTTTTTCAAAGGCACCACTGAAATGAAAATGAAATTTAAAAAGGCCTTTCTCAGTGGGTATAGTCTAGTGGAGGAAGCAGCTCTGCAAAGTCCCAGGGGCTCACTAAGTCACCGCTCTCTGAGACGGCGAGGAAGAAGCTCTGCTTTTGCAGCATGTCAGCTTTATGTTGAATGTTTGTACAGGATCTTTGATCTCTTATTTATACATATTTCTCCAGGACAGGGAAGCAAGCAGAAATAGAAATTCTATTTATATAAATCTTTCTATATCCCAGAGGTCAAGAACAACAGCATTTCAAACAAAGTGAGGGAATTTATCTTTGCCTCTTAGTTTGCAGGAGAGATGCATATTTTAGATCATGCCTCCAGATGAGGTTCAGGTATACCAACATATGACTGAATGTGTTTTGTAGGTGACACTGCTGGGTAAGCTCATGTGTGTGTGACACTGGGACACATTTTGGGAAGTCTCCATGGTCTCCTGGTTGCCTCAGCTGCCTTCCAGCAGGTTCTGTCTGTTTTCTGACTTGGTAAGGGAGATGAGCTAATGAACCATACATAGGGTGCTTAAAACTAGAGCTTAAATAGTCAGATTAGCTTAATCATTCCTGTAGTCACTGTAGCCAACTTGCAGTTGGGATTAAGATCAACTGAAGTAAAGCTTCAAAAATTCTTCAGGAATTTCATTGTTCTCTGGAAATAAATATCATTACACTATGAGAATGAAGTAGCCAAGTTGCAAAAAAACCCCAAATTCTCTGTTTCCTACATGAGCCCAACCTGAAGTGTGCTTCTGACTTGCCTTGCAAGTTGTCTGACTTTGCTAATTTTAACCAGGCAGGGACATACTGTCCTGAAGGGTTATCTTATTAAAAACACATAGCAAGCAGCCAGTAGCTCCTGTGGAAAATAACAATCCATGAGACTGTTCATCTTCTCAGACATTACCTGAAAATCCAAAGGACGCTTCTGGAACACTTTTAAAATAGGTAAATATAAAAATATACACTGTTTTATTTTTAAGATACTTGTAGATCTTAGAGAAGTTCTTGGGAAGTGTTGTTTGGTTTTTTGTTTTTGTTTTTTTTAATTGCTGTTGGAAATGTCTAGATTGGTATGCAGTAACTGGTTTTTTAGTAGTATCATCTCTTCCCCCAAATTTGGACTTGAAACGCGGCTTTATTGAAAAGTTAACAAATGCTGATTTAGTTTTTCTTGCAAATGCCCTTCATGTTTTCTTGCCAACTGGATGTTTTAGTAAGTTTATTTCTTATTTGAAAAATCTTTTTAATAAGAAAAAAAAGAAAAATGTTTGGATACAATTTTTTTTAAGGCTGCCTAGTTTGTAGTGGAAATAGCTCATGGAGATGACACAATATTCAATCCAAGCAGTTACGATCACATGATGATAATTGAAGTGTCATGTATACAAATATATAATAATTAGCAATTAATACAGTGAAAAATTGGCAATTAAACCAAAATGGACTAACATTGCTGAAGACCATAAAAAGACCCCATCACATGATGACATAATGCCTTTGTTTTTAGACAATAAAATAAACCATGAAGAGCATATTTCTATCATTTATGTGAAATCAAGTAGGTTAATCATTTATGATTTTTATGCTTCAAAGCTTATGTGTGCTACATGCTGTAGAGAGATCTAAACCATTACTCTAAAGCCCAATGTACCATGCATGCTCCCTGCTGCTGCAGAGTCAGCCTCGTCAAATTGGGCTTTGTCTAAAAGATATTTTAAATATATTATTGGATGAAAGGTGCTGCTTGATTATGCAAAACCAGCATAAGAATGCTAGTTAGCAAAGGTACATAGCTCTTGGCATTTAGTTCCTCTGAGAGCTCACATAATCAATCCTGGGAATACATATACAGAGACATGATGCAAACCATGTATTGCAGATGAGATGTCACCAAGGTTCTGGGAAGATGAAACATGCAGCTGCACACAGCATTTCCACTCAAATTGCTCATCTGAAGCAATCACTAGCTATTATATACCCCTTGTCTCTAGCTGGGTAGAAAGACCAAGAAAAATTTCACAAAGGTGGAGGAGGAGAACGTAAATTGTATTAATGCAGCAAACTTAAAAAGTCAGGTGGAATAAGTGGAAATATTGGAAAAACACACAACACTCTCCTATATTTAGAGAGAATTGGCGAATTTAGAAGAGTTTCCTTCACTGAGCTGACAGTCAGGAATTGCCTGTAAGTGAGCATTCGTCCGTGGCTCAGATTGAGCGAAACACTGTCCCCAAGTGAAGTGGCTTACGTTCCACTGAGCAGGAACCTCCCCTCTCTCTGATCACATCTGTGTAAATGGCATCTAAATTATTTCTGACCAATGTCCACCTAACATTTGATTGATCTTCCATGGTGGAGATTTCTTCATGTTTGGGAGTATTCCATGATCAGCCTTCCCCTCTGACAGGAGGGCTTCCCATTGACTTGGCTAAGATTTTATCAAAACATTAGGTAGAGTTTAATCCCCCATCAGCTCCATGTTCATGTAGCTACCAGCAAAAGAAGAAGAACTTTTGCTTGGCTGGGGGAGTGGGAGGGAGAGAATAAAGAGGCTGGAATCAAGCATAAAACAGGTGAAATGTGAAGTAAAGCCAGGGAGCTGTGGTTCTTTTCAGGGTTACCTCTGGAGCAACCTATATACAGAATGCAACTGCATACAGTGACACACAGATGCCATAAATAATAATGGATCTTAAAAATGTAATTTTCTATCAGGAGTTTGCATGCTTGCGAAAGCTCATAAATAACTGGTGTTTATTCTCCACACGGCACTTTTGCAGCAGCTGATAATAGCTGAGTAAATGGTGGATGGGATGAATTCCTCCACTGATTTCAAATAAACCTTATGAGTTGGAGCAATAAAGAATGTTAAACAGTGTGCACAAAATAACATGCTGTTAGATACCATATATGCTGCTTCAGTAAACACTAAAGCATTTTAATCTTGGTTCCAACATAGTAAACAGCAAGATAATAAGCTAAGGAAGAATACTGTTCTTTAAAACTCTTTCATGCTTGTGCATACTGTTGCCCTGTGCCTGAGACTGCTGGCAGATGCTTCTGTCACTTTATTTCTGTGTCACTGCAATGAAATTGGCCTGAAGTTCAGACGAACATATTCATTTGTGCTGAACTGTATTACTGTAACTTAAATCCTGGGTGTGTGAAGGCTGTTGCAAGTGTAGCTCACAGCACACTCAGGTCCTGTCAGGAACAAATGATAAAGAGGACCATGTCAGCAGCTAGTAGAAATTTTTGTCATCTCACTTATGCCACTTGTTTTAAAAGAGCCCCCCCCCATCCCCATATATAGACAGCCTATAGACAAAACCACTCCAAAGCAGCAACAAACCATAGCAATTAGCCTGAAAAACCAATGCTCACCTAAAATGACCATCCCTGTTAGTCAGGCCACAGAATAATTAACTGTGAAATCATGCTGGCAATTGAGGCAGGCCTGGGTTCACCCAGCTGCAGAGATTGCAGTGTTAACGTGGCAGTGCCTGCCCTTGCCCTCATTCCTGGTACACCCTTTCACAAAAACAGTCAGGAAAACTCAGGGCCGCATCTTCACTAGTGGCAAATTTCCATCACCTGAGCGAGGCCAGGGCAGGTGTTGGCTGTTGGGCTGACAGAACATCATGCTGAAGAGGAAGAGCAGAAAAAGTTTCCTGGTTCCTTTCTTTGTTCTCAGGTTTCTTCTTGCAGAAAGGGTCTCCTTGCAGATTTCTTCCTGTCTCACTCTGCCTCTGCTGCACATGCTGGAATTGCCTCCAAACCCCCGTGCTCCTCATCTCTAACACCCACAGATGAGTATGATGTGAGCAAACCTCTTCCTCCCCTCAGATGAGGCTGAAGGCCTCTGGATATCGTGCTGTTGCCTTGCTCTGTGGATTAGATCTATCTGCTTGCCACTGTACCAGAGGAATAATGCAGGGAATAGGATCTCCTGTTCTTCAGCCTTTGATGAAGGCTGAGATCCAAGCAAGCCAACAGCTTTGGCTCCAGCACAAGGACAGCAGGTAGCATTGCCGTGGTGTAGGAACAGGTGTTGTTGGGCAGCCTGAAAGGGAGGGTTAGCTTTGTGGTTAGGATGCTGCTCAAGCAGGAAAAAGCCTGGGTCTTCTCTGTGTGAAATTACAGCCCAGGGCCCTCTTGCTTGTGTTCTTTTAGCCCAGGAATCCTAAGCTGTGCTTGATGGTCCACAGGATTTTTCTAGAGTCTGTGGTCAAGTGTGGTCTTATGAGGAATCTGAATATTTGGTGTCCTAGTTCCCAGTAAGTGCCCTAATCCCATGGACAGGGATACCAATGCTCCTGAAAAACAGCAGGAGTTCTGTTCCCTCATTCTGGAATGCCTGGTGCTTGGCATTTCCTATTGCCAAGCACTAGGCAGCTCCAGCTCAGCACCTACTTCTGCTCCTCATCCTTCTGATTTCACACAGGTACTGTGAATCACACTGAGGAGGCTTCAAGCTCTCCTTGTTGGCTTTATGATATGCTTCATGTACTGATCTCTACCCCCTTGAATCACCCTGTTAGCTGCCTCACTTTAGATACTGTGCTATCAAAGTTGAGGATGCTTAAGATACTTCTGTCTTCCAACTTCAGCCTATCTTTCTGAAGCTCTGAAGAGCCATAGGAAGGTGAAGGAACAAAAAGGCTGGATGAAAGTCCCTTGACCTGGTAAGAAAGCAGCTGGAAATGCTGTGCCTGCTGCAGCCGGTAAGACATTCCTCAGGTCCCCATGAATTGATCCAAACTCAGCTCCCCTGCCTGTGTGCTGTAGAGGACAGTAAGAAAGAAGATGCTTTGCTCCCCTAGGGTCCACTGGTAGCTCTGACTGTACAAGGAATGTATCCTGTACATGGAAAATCAAATGAAAACCCTTTGGATCATTACACACAAGAATCATGGATGGTGTTTGCTCCTGAAATAAAGCTGCTGCATGCTATAGTGTTTAATGTAGGAAGAAAAGGGTGGAGGGGGGAGGTGCTTAAGTCATTAAGTACTATTGGCTTGAGAGGTTGTAATACTTAAAAAATTTTAATGGAGTAGTGACACTATTAGCCTTGTAATATGATGTGAGTGAGGTTCAAAGAGCTGAGAGCATTTTCTGGGTCTTTGCCATTCTCATTAGTAGAAGTTCTTGAAGGTACTTGTGTTAATAAAGTAGAAGTAGTGGTAGATGTATAAGGCTAATGACCACTGTCTATCTATTGAAGTGAATGAACCAAAACTCTTGTAGGGTCAAAAGTACATGATAAATACATTCATCTCCAAGTGAAGTGGAATGCTTGAAAGCGTTAGTGTAGCTTAAGGTGCAATGAAAGGGCACCTTGAAAATATGTGGGATGAGTCCTCTCCTACAAAATCTAGATCTTGTACTTCACTGAGTTTATTGCAGGTTCTCAGCCCGGCTGGGCTTTTCAACAGAATGGTTTGGCAGCAGGCTTAAAAATAACTTAAAAAGCAACTGTGTGAGCTTTGTGCAGCTCACTACTGAGCAAATGTGCTGACCTGCTGTGACATGCACTGAAATGTGTTCCTCTCTTTGATTTCATTATGCTGCAGTGATGCAGCATGTTCCTGGGCCTGAACTGAGACATGTGGTGGCCCCTCGTTCACTGAAGTGGTGAAGGGTTGCCCCCTATAGGGAAGGAAAAATATAATTCAGCCACCTTCTGTTTACATCAGGTTTCTTCTTCTGATGTCTGGGTGGAGCCTGGCAGGGGCTGAGCTTGGGAGTCCCTGAAGTAGCCTGTTGTAGGAGCATGCCTCCTAGGATCTGCCAGGGAGTGAGAACACAGGCAACAGACAGGGAAAAATGATGTCAATGCCCTAGATTTTTTTTTATGGTTATCCATAATAAATAAGGAACTTTTTATTTATTTAAGGCACGCAATAAATTCGTAGATTGAAGACGTTTGAGAAAGTGGTATAATATTTTCAATCGGAGTAACATGACTTCACAAAAATCTGGACCTTGGATTTCAGTGTCAAGTATGATAGTGAAGATTAGGTTTCAACTTCTGCAATGCTATATCCTACTTTAAAGGGGGTTGTCTCAAAGGAGTTTGTCTTTACAGTTCAACTATCCCTATTCCTTTTCACATGATATTTGGCTAGCAAAGGGTTTAAATGATCCACTTTCATGACAGCTCTTTGAGCAAACCCAGTCTGTGGGAGCAATGTCTTTTTAATCCCCAACAGTAAGATGATCCTAAGTGTTTTAACCACATTCATGTGTTGCCAGCAATTTTTATGCTATTGATACAGATGGTATGGATAAGACTCTCTTTATCCCTCCTTTAGAGCTAAAACCTGTGCTGGTATCCACAGTGTTTGAATAGTCTGGGTTTAATAGAAACATGAAAACACCATATGGAGCCAGACAACCATTTCCTTCCTTCAGTGTGTTTGGTGAATTTGAGTTTACTTTAACATGACATCCTATAAATCATGTATCATGTAGTGACCATATAAGGTTACCTTTTATTGAAAGGATATTGGTGTTGAGAGCTTGCTATGCTTGGGTATTTATTAAGGAAATGAAAGATCTCTAGAACATATGATACACCTTGCGTTGCTAAACATTATTAGTTTACCAACAGAAAAGTGTTTCTTTCTCTCGCCCCTCTGAGCCTACAAGATAAAATACTGAAATAAAATTTGTCCTTGGATTAAAGTCTGATACTGCGTACATCCTGTTGGAGTCACAGACTATTTGACAGTGTGTTTTGAAATCACTCCCAGGTTCATGTTTTATGCAGGAAGGAAACATACCTGTGGAGATAGCCCCAGGCAGTGGTAATTAAAATATGACCGTGTGCCACATGACCTTAAGGCATATTACTGCTTCAACCCTTCACCTTGCAGTTGTTAAAATACTGGGCTTGGCTTATTAACAAAGCACCATCTCTATGTAAGAAATGTGCTGGGGGAAACAGGTCCATCGTCTTCCCCTTTGTAGGAAGGAAGCAGTAAGCGATAGCTCAGTTAGTTCAGTGACAGTGTAATATCTGTCCATTTTCTGCTGTGGCAGCTGCAGAATGCCTAAAGCAGGTGGTGCAGCATAATGAATCCATCAGTTTTGGAGAGAAATCACAAATATAAAGGTAGTGGCAGAATAGAAACATCAAAGTATAGGTTCCCATGCACCCAGTCTCCTGGTACCCACAATTTTCTCTAAGCTCTGACAATAATCAAAACTGAAAAATGTGTCCCTGGCTTTTCCTATGTGTGATGGGCTGTTAACCGGAGAGATCCACTGTTTCAGGAAGAAAATCCTGATTATCTCCTGGGAGAACCTACCGCCTTGCAGGGAGAGGGGCTACTTTCATGTGTGACCCTCTTACCACCCATGAAACCATTTAGATACAGATCTCTCAACCTGTATCTCATCAGGGTGTGTAATGTAAAGTGACAAGGCTTTTGCAACACGTTGGGCTTGACTGTTCCATGACAGCAATACTTGATTTTCTCGAGCCGCTTTTTAAGAAAACAGGATTTCTGAGCACTTCTCACAGGCACTAAACTCGCCACAAAATGAGAAAAAAAAATGCCACCAGAAATAAAAGAAGGCATTTCATTTTGGTATCACTTAGAAATGTTCTTTTCTAGATCACTGCTGTGTACAAGTAATCCTCACAGTAGCCCCTAATGCTCAGGAGGTAATAAATACGGTCTCTCTTTACAAATGGGGAAGTAAAGGCCAGGAGAGCTCCCTGGGTATGTATCCCAACCATATCAGAGCCACATTGCCAGGCACTGAGCCCAGACTTTTCAAAAGACCCAAACACAGGACTTACAGATTTGCAGAACTTGGTAGCTCCCAGTGGGAGGCTGTTGGGCAGATCCTCCCAGGTTCCCCACGCAGTTCGATGGACACTCATGAGGAATGGTCTCAAGGAAAACCTGGGTGAAGCAGAAGTTGGGCTGGTGATGATCGGTAACTGGAATTTGTCGTTACTTGTTTGTCAGCCTGCAGGGTTTGCACTGCGTGCCAGTGCTGGGTGTGGAGGCGCCTTGTGTGCATTGCACAGAGCACGTTTGCTTATGGGTGGGCATGCTCTGGGACAGTCCTGGTTTGGTTCCACATATACAGACACACACCACATCACACTATGTCCATAAAGAGTGTAAATAGACCTGGCACAGCAGAAGGGTAACCAGAGATGAAAGTGGCAGCAGAATAAATAAATCATTTGCTACCACAGCCTCTCTCTAGACAAATCCTTAATGTTTGCAGACTCTGAGGCCAGCAAATAAGGGGCATTCAGAAGTACAAAACACGGTTAGTGACCACATTACAAATGCTGACTCTGCTTTCCTCACATTCCTGTTTGTTTGCTTTGTCATCTTTGTTTTCTTGCTATTTCATGGAAGCTCATCCAGTTTCATATACAGTTGATTTCGTATAAATAGCTGTGCTCTGGTTTATGTATTCCTGATTAAGGTCATGTTTACTTCAAAGGCAGAGGGACTTCAGACATTCTTAGTTTACTTCTGGCAGGATACTTCCAACATCTGGTTTGCTCTTGTTCCATGTGCAGAGGAGCCAGGGATTCACTCAGACCACTGAATGACCTGCTTGAAGCTCGCACCTCTTTCTGAGATTGCTTTCTCCATCTATCCTTACCTCATTCTCTTTCCTATTAGTGATTGGTCTTTCTTCACTTGTGCTGTACCTTACAGGGACTGCAGTCCGTGCGGTGGCTCTGTGGTTAGACACAGAGGAGCTAGAAGTCCAATCACTTCTTCTGTGGCATCCTTTGAACACCACTTCTCCACCTGTGATGATTAAAGGTTTACCTTATTCCAGAGTGGGTGAAGCATGGACTTTCCCTATGATTTCTGAGCTTTTAAAGTGTCCCAATTGAAGCAGCTTCAACAGACTGTGTAAACTCGCACAAGGAACAGCATCTTCGGAGCAGCTAATGAAATACTATACTTTAGCACCTGGGAAGCTACTAAGTGATTGTAAGTGCAGGGTCCAGTTTAGCCTTGGCATAGTTGTCATACTTTGCAGTTTAAAATCACCTCTGGAAGTGATTTTAGGCTTCGTTTGGACTGAAAACTAATCAAGCCATTTTCCACAGAAGCTGAATTAAATGATGCAGGGCTTCCTCAAGTTGCACCAGGGCAGGTTTATATTGGACACCAGGAAAAATTTCCTCACCGAAAGGGCTGTCAAGCATTGGAATGGGCTGCCAGGGAAGTGGTCAAGTCCCCATCCCTGGAGGTATTTAAAAGACGGGCAGACGAGGTGCTTAGGGACATGGTTTAGTGGTGGGATGGCAGGGTTAGGTTAACAGTTGGACTTGATGATCTTAAAGGTCTGTTCCAACCTAACTGATTCTATGATTCTATGATTCTTCAGTCAGTGTCATTTTTAAATGCTTATTAGAACCAGTGACCATTGGAGGGCAATGGCCAGAGGTTATGGTCTAGAGCCATGATGAAATCTGGCCTGGCATACAGGTATATAAACCATAACTCAGGATTTCACAGTTAAGTAGATGTACACCAGCTGAGGATCTAGCCTCCTTCTTCTATAACATTTGCCATAACTGTCGCAGCTGAAACATAGTAGATAATTCTAAAAAACTTCGGAGAGCAAAAATATCAGTCAATGTGCACGTGTGTGTCTATCAGATTAACTCTGTCATTCCAGCAGTACGATTTCATGGCTTGCTTATGTGAGGTAGCAAGATCCCCATAGCCCTAGACAGAAGTCCAGGGAAACAAAGTGTTAAATGTGCAAAAATTGTTTCCCTCTTACTGTTCATATTCTAATACAGCAAAAGGGCAGTGAAGAGAAGATTGAAAAATAAGAGCTAATCCTTAAACCAGAGTTGTGATCAGTAGAGCATAAGCAGTGGTTCAGAGTAAATTTTATAGAATTACAGGCAAAAATTCCATTCAGATATGCATCACAGATTAAACAGAAAACAAAAAAGCACACAATGAGCATGGAGTTATATTTTCCAAGGGAAAATATATTACCACAGCTTAAAATGACAAAATATCAGAAAGATTTCCACTTCATGGTATATTATTTTGTATTAGAAAACTTTAAAAGTGCTTTGGGCTGAGTTCAGAAGGGAAATACTTGGATTCATTATTTGATACCACCTTATATCCTGTGGTAGTAAAACAGGGCTTGCATTGTCCTCTTGGGACTGCTTTGAACAAATGTAGCTTGTGTGAACCCCATGAGCTGCTGGGGGACAGGCTTTTACAAGGGTGGGTCATTCTGACCTTATTTTCTCTGAAGCTCAGACTCATTGAGTGAATTGTTTAGTTTCACTCCAGACAGAAAGTAGTTGGTGGCTTTTGTTTCCCTCCACCAGGTTTTGCTCATCAAAATGAGCAAGAAGCCTCATTCCCCTAAAACACCATAGTGAACCCAAGTGAAACAGAATAAACTCTAGACATTTATATGAAAATGTATTATGGAATCTGCTTGGTGAGGCAAAAAGAAAATTAAAACACTGGTTGATAACTTGGATTGCTTTACTGGTATGGCATTTCAGAGCAATAATTATTCCTTTCTGTGAAACCACACTTTCTTAGGAAGATTTTAATTAGAAAGTTTCTCTTTCTCTCTGTTATACTCATGGTATCAAAAAGAAACCCCTCAGGGTCCCTTCCATCAACTTATAGGTGAAGTGCTTTCTGCTTTACATGAAATATGAAAGAACAGCACAGTTTTGTGTTCCTTCCTATTAGCTGATGAGGCTATACCACATCTTGTCTGCATTGTCTTTGTCTTCATTCTGGTAGTGCGGTATTTGAATGTTATAGCGAGAAGCAGTGAGTATAGGAATAGGATGAAAATAATTCAAAGTACCCTTTAATAATGGCCTGGACTTGTGTTTTTTTTCTATTCAAGACATATGAGAATTTACAAGGAGACATTTTGGAGACATATAGAGCTCAGAAGATTGACCTAACCTGTGTTTCTGATGCAACCAATTTGTTTCTATAAACATAAACTACTTCCTCCAGAATATGAATCAAAGAACCTGCCAGTGTATTGGAGTTACTTAACTATTAGAGGAGACTTCTGCTATGTTAGTCTTTGTGGCAATAAAATCTCTTTAGGGAATGAAAGCAAATTTATGGCCTATTACTACAACATGTTTAGTGTTTTCAGACCTAGCTCTGGGTCTAGGGGATTATTTTTCTCCCTTACAGTTTAATTTATTAAACACAGCTAGATTGTGGTATTCATAGAATTCATGGGATTATAGAAAAGTGCATTGGAAGGGAGTCTCTAGAGGCCATCTAGTCCATTCCCCATTCCAGCACAACATCAAGATGTACAAGGATCTTCTCTAAGTGATGGAGACTCCACAGCATCCCTAAGGAGTCTATGCCATTGTTCAACTGTCTGTAACACTGGAATTTTTTTCATAATTCCTAAACTTAAACTCCCCTCCTAAATCATAAACCATTTTTTTCTTGTCCTGTTCACCATAGTCACAGAGAAGAAACTGTCTGCTTTCTCTTTAGAACAATTGCTTACAGATTGAAAGGTTGCTGCTGTGTTTTTCATCGGTCTTTTTCTCTCAAGACTGTGCAGGCCCAGCTCTTTCTCCTGGATGCCCAGATTTTTGGTTGTTGCTCTCCCTTTGACCTTGTTGACCTACATGTTCCTTAAAGTTAGTTGGCCAAAACCTAGTCTGGATGTAATCTCCTGAGGTCTTACAAGTGTTGAGTAAAGGAAAAAAAAATATTATTCTTAAGTTTTTGTGTTTGTCTTCTGACCAAATGTAACACATAGATCCTTACCTATAAAGCTGTAGTACCAAGTCAGTACCAAGTCAGTTATTCTTAACTTTTAATTTAAGTAACAGACTACTGTTGGGTCATTCTATAATATAACAGTCACTTTGCTTGAAATGCATCCTCTTTTTTGAGACTATTTCAAAATGGTCAAGATCCCCTGGAACACTTGTCCTTTCCTGCAGCAGACGTAGAACCTTTCCCGGTAATGGGCAGTGTGCGATTTAATAGCACAACAATCTCTTCTATCATCAAGTTCATTAGCAGTGTATAGTATCAGGCCATGAGAGACCTTTGTGGAATCCACTTGATGCAGCCTTTGACAGTGAACCATTGATAATTCTTCTCTTCAGTATGGCTTTCTAACGCATTTTGCTCTCACTCTCTAGTAGGTTTCCAGTAGTCTACATTTTCTTCTCTTATTTATGAGAATGTTATATGAGGCAGTGTCAGAAGACTTACTAGACTTGAGATACGTGACATCTACTGCTTCTTCCACGTCCGCAAGGTCTGTGGGGGAAGGAAATTACATTAGTGTGACACAATTTGTTCTTGACAAATCCATGCTGGCTGTAACTCATCTCCTCATTATCTTCTAGACGCTTACAAATAGTTCCTTTGATTATTTGTTCCAGCATTTAAAGTAATACAATTAGAAGAGTTGTCAATTAAACATCTTCTTTCTGCACCTTGTGGCACATTCATTACCTGAAACTGCACTAAGATGTGAATTTTGTCAATTTGCCCTTGTCCTAATAATGGTAGAAATAAAGGTGCAGATGTATTTGCTCCTTGCCTGGAAAGACTGTGCTTTGGGATGAAGTCCATGGTCTGATTCCAGCCTCTTTTACTGGACACTTTTCTCTTTTTCTTTCTTTTTGTTTTAATAAGGAAATTTAATCAGGGAAATGGAAACTCCACAGGGTTAATTTTCTCTTTCAGGCCCAGCTGCAGCAGCCAGGTTTTGCCCTGTTGGACAGAGTGTGCAAGTCCTCCTTCACCTGGCTGGTGGGTCTGAGAGGACTTGCTCTGCTGTCCTCTCCTGAGAGAAGTGGCACTGCTGCACACTCCCACTGGGAAAATGCTTGGGGAAATGCTGACGCTTTGTGTGCGCTAACCAGCAGGGAGAAAAACCCATTGCTGCTGGTGGAGGACCTGGCAGTGTGGCTCCAGGAACAGGGCTATTGGGGTGCTGGGAATTGTCAGGAGGAATCAGGGGGGAGGGAGAAGTAAGGGCATATAAAGCCCTAAATCATTTCAGTTTCTTTGCAACCGTGCTAGGAATAAAACATACGAGATTTCATCTGGCAGAGCCATTCTTTCCTAACCCTGCTTTTCTTCTATCATCTAACAAGATACATACAAGCTGTAAGGATTGTAAGGCTCTTTGGTATTTATTTCTTTGCATTCAATAATCATCTCTGGTTAATATTTATTGCATGATGTGACAGGCAGAATAGAGCAACCTTCCCAGTCCCCCCTCTACTCTCAGCCTCCCCTTGGAAGGAGGCAGGCGCGGTATGTCCCTTGACGAAGAACTTTCCTCCAGCCCCCAGCCAACTTCAAAAGCCACTTGCTGTGATCTAAGAGGTTAATACCAAAACCACAGTGTAACCCTTGCCAATAAATCTCCACTAACTGGTCTTAATCAAGTACAGAAATGTTCTACCTTTTCTCTGCACAAAGAAAAAAAAATAAAGAGGGGCAACAGAGAAATTGTATAATATACAACTTTATCAGTTTTCAGGGGCTTTTATTGGCTGCTGCCCTATATACAAACTTCTAAATTGAATACACCGGTATGCCTCCCAGCATCAGTTTCAAGGAGATGAGCATCAAGCCAATTACACATAATCCTTTTTGATAGGGCATGCTAGGCTTTTTAACACAAACACTCAGAGAAGAGTAAACGTAAATAAAAAGATAATGTATGTGGTCTATTCCACAGCCAGGCAAAGCAAAGGAAGATTTCTCTTCAACACCTCTCCCTTACACTCCACAAACTGTCCTCCCAAATTAGACTGTGCTAGGTTTAAGATGCGCATCTAGACAAAGGGAGAGTAAGGAGCATCCTACACTGCCATGTGTCTGAAGCTTTCTATTATTTAGCAGGAATCATTAACCATTCCTTTGTTAGACCATGCTGCCTGTGAAAGCAAGTTCAAGCAAATGTGCTGCTGTATCCAGTATGTTTTACACAAGGGAACTACAGCTGTTTGTGCAGATGCCATTGTACAAGCACTGAATTGCTACTGTTAAATCTTTAGCCAGCTATAAAAATAAGAAGAAACTGCATCCATTTAATTATTTTTTTTAATTTGTCTGTTTAATTGAAATAATTCCTGTGCTTTTTTTGCTACTCCTTATAAATTTTGTCTTTCCATTCTTCCACTTTCCCTAATTTTTTCCTCCAAGGCTTTGCAGATGACATGAAGTAGAGCTACTTCCATGCTCAGATATATGAGGTGTCCCATGAACTGTCTGTGAGCAAAAAGAACCTTGGAGATGTATCAACTACTCTGCTGTTCGTTTTGCAAAAATCACCTTCCAGTACAGGAAATCAAATATGTGTTCTTGGAATTTACGTTGAGCCGCAAATTTGTATCATCTGAAGGAAGCTAATGGTCTTTCTGGTTTACTCTAGAAAAATAGGCCAGAAAGTATTTAGGGCATAGACAGATTGGATGAGAATCTTGGATGAATGTCAGAATGGAAAAGAATAAACAGACCGATACAATAGATGGTTGATTTGATATGTTTGCTGTTGCATTTGGTTTTTCCATCCATGTTCAAGTGGGACACAGCAGCACTTCTCTGACTCACATCTTGTTGGTGTGTTGGGCATTTGAAGGAACGGCGTAATGTCTGGACTGGTCTTTGATATGCACTGATTTCATTAGCTTGCTGTCTGGAAAGGACTGTACAGATATCCCCTTGCAGTTGGTAAGAGGTTTTCCATGGCATAAGTGGGCTTTTTTGGCTTAGGGCTTGGTGCATGAGCTGCAAAGAATCTTTCCCTGGAGAAAAATATTGCCTCTCACTTTGAAAGCAAACTGCTGTGAGCAGATGACTATTTTAAAGTGTTTGTTGTGTCACATTTTAAATATTTGTGGCCTGCACATCACTTGTGAGGAGATAACCAGATCGCTATTATCTAGAGCTCTCCTTGTCCAGTTAAACAGGACCAAACACCACCTGACAGCTAAGCTGGTATCTCTGCCTTGGACAATTGTACTCAGGACTACAGGTGGGACTTAGACCTCTCTTTTTTCCTGTGTTCTGCTGTCTGAAATATGCTTCCATCTGGTCTAGGAGCACTGGTATGCCATAGCTCAAGAGCAAACAAAAGGTGGGACAGATCCTTTGATGGGGTTGTCAACCTGTGTCCAGGTGCCATCTGGACCTCTTCAGGGAGATGAAAGCCTACTGACTGCCAAAAGCTGTGACGATGCAGTAGGAAAAGACCATCCTTAACTTGCCTAGTCTTTTACTTGCTTCTTTAGTGATTGGCCTCTTTGGCACAGGAGAGGAGCTCTCTTCTTGAATCGTTCACTCTCTCAGGGTAATGCGGTTCTCATTGGATATCAGTCACCAAATATATGAGCTCAGCCTTCCCTTCCTGCAGGTTGCTTCCCTTCTGTGAGTAGTTCATGAGCTCGCGTGCATGCTTGCAGGAAGCCAGTGTTCCCTGGGCTAAAATGCATGGCAAAATGAAATAATTTTTAAATTGGAGTTAATGTTAGTAGGAAGTTTTTTTTTCCGAGCTCATAATTTCCCTTTCCACGTGAAAATCTCCCTCCTCAGTTCATGAAAAGCAGTTTTTTTCTTTAACCTTCTTTTTAAGCAGGTATTTTCTCTTGTTTCCTGTATATCTGACATACATGACCACAGTTCCTTGTTATTACTAATGTAACACTCATAATCACAGTAATAACCGTCGTCTTCATTTACACAGCACAACTAGCCAAGCTTCCCAACCAGTCAGGGAGGGAATCGGGTCTTCTAATTTGGAGGCTAACAAACTGAAGGTGTGACAGGAGACACTGCAATAACTAGAATATCACCAGCCTGGGAAGTGAATAGGTAAGCAGTATGGTGATTAGTCCTGGAGAGCTCATCCAGGAGGATTTTTCTGTAACTTCTCCCCAGGAAATAAGAGAGGCCATTGAGAAACCTACTGCGTGATGCCGAGCAGGGCATGCTTGTGTGCCTGTCTTCAGAGTAGCTAAGAGGCCAGCCCTCCTGAATTTCAGTAAAAGTTAGATACCCAACTGCTCTGTAAACTGTTTTCAGGTTGCCTGCTTGGGGGCACTGAGGAGCCACTACTCTGGCAGGTAAGTTCAAGAGCACGTGAAAGAGTTATATTTATTTGTTTGGATTTTTATTAGTGCCCCCAGGTAGGTTCAATGTCCAGACATGATAGTGCAGAAGGTTGATTCAATGAATATGAATGTTTCGCTCTGATTTCATTCCCTGCTCTGGTTAGGATGACCTCTTTCTTTGTTTCCATGTGACACCTTGTGTGTTCTTTGGTTGTTCAGCGATTACATTACAGGCATTGAACAGCCAAGCCTTTGTTACCATCATTAAAAAAAAAATCCCATGCTGTTCTCTGCAATGCTTTAAGGCTGTTTGCAAATTAAAGTCAGTGGCGAATGCAACAGGCTGCTTGCTCAGCAGTGTTGGTGGCGGGGAGCAGAGCGGAGGCTTTGCCAGCTCTTTACAAAGCCATTTGCCCAGGGTGTGGATAGCAGGAGCCAGCGCACTTCCAAATTTCCCTGGGGTCTGCGTCTCCTCCTTCTCTGCTGTTGGCAACTCCACCTGTGCTGTTTAATGCCCTTTGGGTGCATGTGACCATGGACAGTGGCTATGAAGACAATTAAGAATGACACTGTAAATGAGTATTTGGAGGAGTCACATGAAGGTCGAAGCTCTGCGGAGGTCAGCAACTTGTGTGTTAGCAACTCCTTCCTGCAGCGCTGTGAAGATCACCTTTGAATCTTTTTTTCATGCTGTACCAAAGGTTAGGGACAGCTTCCCTCTGCTCTGCAATCTCTTCCACCACCCAGAGAAACAACTGCAGCAGTTTTGACTTTCTTGTCTTTCTTCCTCAAAGTCACCCCTTAGTGCTCCGTTCTTCCCTTGCCCTCCTGCACCTGGCACTTTTTGAGAATTTCTGGATCCCAGTTTTGCTCCCCGTCAGCATATTGCCTGCCTGGGCTTCTAGTCTAGCTAGAGCCAAACTTATTATTCAATCAAAACTCAGCAGGAGTTTTGCTGAATTATTGTAAACTCACTGGGGCAAAAGCTGTGCCTTCCTATTCAACAGTGAGATGCCATGCATATTGATTGCGGCTGAGAGAAAATAAAAATGAATACATTCATATTGGTTACATGTGTTCTTACTCACTATTAGACTCACTGCATGGCCCCAGTAGATTTATGGTTTCCCTGTATGACTATTAGCAATAAATCCATTTCTTCTTTTTTTTTCTTCTCTTTTTCTCTTCCTTTTCCTGTAAGTGTTCTGCAGAATGAATTTAAATAAAGAGAGTGGATTATAAAATAACTTGTGGGAAAGTTTGATGAGCTGCCTTTAATTTCCCTCCTTGACACATGTGTGAAACCCAAACATTCCTCCCACATGCAGTTCAGATGCTCTGGGCCCACCAGACACATTTTGTGCACCAATGCACTTTTTCTAATGAGCATGCAATTTCTTCTCCAACACAATTATGACAGATATTACAACTGGGGACCAGACACGCAGAGCCATGCTACTATTCCAACCTGGGAAACCATAGATATTTGCATAATTCCAGGTACATATTGGAAATTTCAGAATTTTAAGCAATACGACCTCGCTTTTTATTTTCTTTTCCAAGGCTCTGTTCCATATGACAGATCTGCTGCAGTGAACGTCATCGTGGAGCTTAGGCACACTGTGCAGACTTAATTTCCAGCCCTTTGGAGTGCAAGACTTTGGTTCATGAGCAGCAATTGAACAATCCAAGTGCATTATGCCTGTATTGCAATATTAAATTGATGGCATAGAGCTCTCAGCCCTAAGCAAAGCTGACATATCTGTCTGTCAGCCATACACAACAGAGTTGAACTGATTTGGCAAACTGGACGGAGGCAGAAAAGGGTGAAAAGGGTTCCCTCTCAAAGCAGGCAGGAGGTGGATGGAGTGACACCAGAGGTAGAATGAAAGTATGGTTTATGAGAGTGAGCAATGGCTCTGGAGAAAGAAACAGAAATACTGAAGGGTGTGAGTATTGGTAGAGGTTCAGTTAAGTGAAAAAGAATGTAATGAAGAGGAATGGACAAGGCAAGGAGAAAGTTCATGCCCAATATCATGCAAAATATCATGCTGTTGACATCTGATAGACTCAGGAGGAGTCTCCCTCAGAAAGATGGTGAAATCCCCTCACTCAACACATTTAAAAATAGACTAAACAAACCCCGGTGATCCAGACTCTGATCCCCTTACTCAACAGGGCTGTAACTCACTCCAGCAGTCATCCTTCTGAAGCCTGGGAGGTCTTGCAGAATGAGAGGGTCTGAGCTGAATGCAAGGCAGAAATCTGGTCCTGGGTACTGCAAACCATGATCCTGCTCTGTAGCAGACCTGGGTTAGATGAATTACCTGCTCTTTTCACCACCAGAACACTGACTGGGCACATTGCCTTAGTATATACCTTCTTGCATAGGTGTGAACTCTAGGGAAAGGCTTAAAGCAGAGCATATATTAAAGGGCTTTGCAGGATCAGGACCTGGAGGGCTGCATACAGCAAAATACAGGAGCACTCTGTCTCACTTCCATTCAACCTCAGCAGAGCTCCGATGAATGCATAAACTAACTTTCCTCCTCCTTACACAGTTCTGAGTGATGACAGTATCTTTACGATCTTCAGGAGGAAGTAACCATTTGCTGATAAACATCTCCTCTGCAAATGTACTTAGTAAAAATACACATTCTTTTGTATACATTTAATTACAGGAGAACAGATTTTGTCCAAATAATTAGGTAATTTAAACTGTGCAGTCTTTCCCAAAGAACTATATTTAACCTTCATTTGAATTTAATTTACACATCACAGTGCCCCTTAAGCAGTTCTGTAAGCCAAAACACTGATCAAATATTTTTTAAATGTTAAATGTTGCTTAATTGTGGAGAGCACCAAATTTGTTTTTAGAGATAACTGCTTTTGATCTGTTGCTATTTTTTGTCTTTCCTATTGTCGTGTTCCTCTTCATCAGAGGTTTCCTTCAACTGTTTAATCCGTACAACACCAGAGTTTCTAGACAACTGAAGAATTCAAAGAAGATATGTGTGGGGTACCCTTCAAAAGTTTCACGGAGTATTAAACAGGATACAAATTAGTGTCTTGCCACTACAGACCCCAACAGTTGCAAGGCAAAAAAAAAAAGCATTTTTTTTTAAATTCAAGTATTATTAAAGGATTATAAATTTTTTGCATGAATTAAAGGGAGTGCTGCAGAGGATAATCTGAAAGCACTAATATAAATCTGCATAGCTTTCTTGGCTTTAATGCACCATGCACCTATTCTGATTTACACAGCTCAGGATCTGGCTCTGTATATCTAAATGTATCTTACGCTGCAGGGCCATAGATCATTTTTCTCCTGACTTGCTCTTTCCTATTGTCTCAGACCTGTAAATTATATATATTAGGTCCACAAGCAGTGCAGTAAAAGTAAACAGCAAGAGATGGAGTCTCACAGTTTGAATGAATTATAACACAAACTACAGTAGGTCTGACCTACATTAAACTAGTTCAGTAGAACAAGCTTTGCATGAAGTGGCTTGTATTTCAAGGTTGTCTCTAAGGTTCATTCTTAGTTAAAAA
>NW_009259595.1:452018-469251 GCF_000687185.1 Egretta garzetta
AAAAAAAAAAAAAAAGGAGTTATTCCAAACAATCTCCAGAGCGTTATCAGTCTCTCTGGAACAAACAAAAGCTAAAGTATGCTCCACAGCTCAGCCATAAAAACAATAGAGCAGGAAGACTTTCCTGTAGCAGCATCTCCCACCGGGTGATAGCAGTTGAAAGTACTTACGATGATTATGATTAATTTCATTAGTGCTCGATTCACTTTAATACTTTTCTCCCTCTATCTCTGAATGCAGATAATTTTTCCCTGCAAGTAAATCCAGGGTGACAGTTTAATAGGCTCAGACATGCTTAGATCCGAAATGAGACTGTAATATTAATATACTATTGACCAGTTATGGATTAAGCAAACTGAGGGCACACTTAAGTAAATGACTTCAGAGGGACAAGTTAATGTGCTAAGTGGTTCACAGGCAATGATTAAAAATAGTCTTCATTTACTTGGAAATTAATAGGTTTCTTTAATTAATCTAATAAAGCCAGCCTATGGTATGTTACAAATTTGGTGCATGCTTTAAAGGAAGATGCCGAGTTGCTGAATCTGGAATCCCTGTGTTGCTCATCAAAGGAAGGAAACAGTCATATATAAAGCCAGCCTTGCAGATGGATGGAGTTTCCAACAGACCATCTTCTTTTCCACAAGCACAGTTACATTTATCCACTGCATGAAGGGCATTATGAATCTAGATGTTAAAAAATCAACAGCATTGGCAGTCCTATATATGAATTTAGGATTCATCCAAGTATCTTTGGAGGTTATTAGTGTATTTCACAAGTGGATCTGGTCTACTGAGCAAGCTTTTTCCTCTATCAGCCTCAAATCTTTCAAATACAATTGATCAACCAATTAACAAAAATTAACTGCGACAAAATTTTTGCAACAACAGCAGCCTATATGCCAAGAAGTGTTAAAGCCTTGCAAAGGGAGAAGAGACAGTGGGATGGTGAAATCAGCTAAAAACTTTTCATGACTTTGATTTACCCAGAAGATGCTCAGATAATATGGTTATCTAAACTATATTAATAGCCCACCACCAACAACTTTATATTGGAGAGATTAATTTAAAAGATAGTGCCTCATTAATAGTGTTATTGTGGTTTGTATGCAAAGGCACCGAGAGGCTCCATCTGCTGAACACTGTACATGTGTCAGAACGGGATCATCCTGGCCCTCAGAGCTGTATAAACTCAGAAAATGGCTCTATATGTGCTCGTACCTGGATGGTTATTAGGGGGTCATACAGGACTCACTAAATGCTCAGAGGTGCTCTGAATTTGCAATAGATGATGGGGTGCCCAAAGTTCACAGTCTCTTCACTCACCTCACCCATGACTTCATCAAATCCCACTCTGGTGATTACCTTTTCATTAGCAAATCAAAACAGAAGCCTTTGTTATCTTTTGCCCCCTTTTCCCAGCATCCTATCATGTGATCGTTCCCACTTTAATGATGGTGTCTGATCTGAGAGGACTGCCATTGCACAATTCTGAAAATCAGAAGGTCTTTGATTTAACCACTTCAAGGTCCAGAGAAACTATGAAACAGGGACCAAAGATTCCACCTTCTCCATATCCCCCTTTTCTTCCCCCTTGCCCTAATTAACACAAGATAGGATCCTTTCTGTTTTTCCCAGTGGTTTTCACACTCACATAGCCAAGCAGGAGATGCTTCCCTGGTGTGTCTTACCTGTTCCTCAGCAAACCACATGAACTAGGGAAAATGGCTAAAATCCCCTGACTCGCTGCAGGAAAGTCATTATCAAAAATGTCACACCAGGACATTTCTCCTTCCTGGGAGAAGCTTCCACGTGCTCAGTGGCCTGGCAGCCCTGAGGAGTGTCTGGCCGAGTGATGGACAAGTGTGTACAGTATGCATTAGCTGTAGGAGGGAAAGAAGAGGAGAAGGAAAGGATGCTTGACTTAGGACTTCCATGTTAAAAGTTCTTGCAGAATCAAGCTCTAGCTATTGTTTACATTCAGCCCTCTTGCCCCAGGAACAATTGCATTGGAAAGATTTCAAAGTTTTCCTTCCAAGTTAGTTTGGAAAAAGAAAAAAACCGATAATGCTACCAGAGTTGAGAAAAAACTTTTTGGACTCATTCCATTTACCATGTATGTGGATGCATGTGTGTATGTTTGCGTGGCAGGCGGGGAAGGAGGAGAGGGAAGCACTTTCAACTTGCAGACAGATTCTCCAGTGGGTGGAAAAGGCGTTTGAAATCCACGGAGCCAGGTTGGATTACAACTGCCGGGGATCTGGCCCAGGCAGCTGTAATGTTGTGCAGAGCTGTGGTTTGGAGAAAGCTGAACGTAGCTGCACAGAAGGAAAAGCTGCAAGAGATGTTTGGTAGCCGGACCTGTCTCTTTCATGTGTGAAGGACAGCTGTGCAGCTGCAAGGAGCGATGCCTGCAAACTCATAGGATATGTGCATTTTCTCTCTCTTTTGTGGGTCAGATCACAACAATTAACTTCTCCGAATGTTTGTGGTGAGTTTAATCTGAGGCGTGTCTGCTCCTTTGCATTTGCAGCTGAGGGTGGCAAATAAAATGGCTAAGTATTGCTGTAGGCAATTTTGTCACCAAGCCTGGAATGAGGCAGCCTGTGAGAGGCCCTGAAAAGCCTCTCTTCTGAAGTAGAATGCAGGTAGATAGGGCTCACTGGAGGCAGGCTTTGCAATCTGCCTTCCCGTTTGGAAAAAAGAAAAAGAGAGAGTCCCAGCATCTTGTTTCCTTCATGCCTGAAATAAGCGGAAAAGGGGCAGCTTTGTCTTCCTGTGTTTACAAACATGGTTCAGGTGAAAGCGATTATCATTAGAGTTAGCTTCACGGTAGCGATTCTTTCAAGTCTTTTGCTTCAAATGATTGCCTCCTGGATGCATCAGGGTTGCAAGGCACCGCTTGATTGCAGGAGGCATGAAAGTCCATAAATCAATGGCATGCAAAGAACAGGTGAAGGGAAGGCAACTCTTATGGCAAGTTTTCTGGAATGGAGAAAATTCTGGATTAGAGTCCTAATGGCAGCTGTGGGTCTTCAGGGAACCAGCAGAAAAAGGTTAATGTGGCAACTGTGTTAAATACCATCTCTCATTCGTTGTCAACTCATTCACCTCTCTGGAAAGCCATGGTGGTATGACAAAGAGGGAGAAAAGGTGAGATTTCAGGTTTTGTTCACAGCTCTGCTACTAACCTACACATGAACTTAATCAAATCTCTCTGCCTAAGAGAATCTTTCCATAGAATTGGTATCTCTGTAAGAGAGATCTCCCTTTTTAGTATGACATTTATCTAGCATAATTTCTATATAACTATTCTTAGATACATCACATTTCTTAGAATAAGTATTCTTCATTAAAGATATCATAATGGTTGTTATTTTATTATAAATAAAGTCTGCAGACAACAACAGCTGCAAATTCAGTGTAATTTACTTTCAGGGATGGTTTGGCCTTAGCTGTAAAATGCATACGCTTTTTTTTTCCAATTTGGTCAAAAAGAAAAGCCATTGCTTGTCCAGCGCCGTCTGGCATGGGAAGTGACTCAGTTCCTCACCAGCTCAGGAATCCAGGCTTTACTAATGCCTGGGATTTGATTATGCTCACATGGCTTGTTTCTGAGAGGAGCTGGTAAACTTCGTTTTGCTTCAGTTATTAGTTTTTAAGGCTATGAAAGGTCAGGATAAACCATCCATAAATGCACCAGCGATTAAAACCTCACTTAGCTTATTGCACAGTATGTAATTGTTCATCCTATGTCACATAATAAAATCTGATGGAGATAACTGCCTGGCGTTTCCTTTCATTTAAAGGAACAGGCATGCACTACACATACTGTTACCTACATGCACATTAGTGCTGTTTCTGTTTAGATATAGCTGTGCATTAAAATAGGGGATATTTGAATCTGAATGCAGTAGTGGTCTTGTGATAGCAGAGCTATTGCTAGCTTTGTCTTATAGTTCTCATGAGGACAAAACAGAAGAGCAAATGTAATAATTGTCTGTCTGATGATGACATCCTTAAAAGATGGCTGATGGCATTGCCTTTGTGGCTTACAGGTTCCCCTACTTGTGAGAAAAGTTGAGAAATGTCATCCAAGCATTCAGAGCTCCCATTTTCCTAAGAGCTCAGCTTTCAATTACTGCCAAAAAGTAGGAGCCAATTTCCCAAAGAGCTCCATATACTGAGTGCTTCTGACCTAATGTTGGCTTGAAAATGTGGCTATGGTGATTGTGTTAGGAGCTATGCTGAATGGGTTTAGAAAAGCTGGGTGTGCCCAGAGCACCCAGAGCTGTTAAAAGTCCGCCACTGTGATACTCCTGTGCCGTCCCCTCCAAAGTACATGTCACGACTGTACAATTCAGTGCCTCTCTATGCCCTGTGTGCTTCCATTCAAAGCTGGTGCTGCATTTGCTATCCAAATGCCCTCTGGTATGGCCTGCCCTCTCCCAGGTGAACTGGAATCCAGCTTCCCTAAACCTTGCATTGCTGTGTAGATTATCACAGCTATAGTCTCTCTCTCCTCTTTGTGTCTTTAGCGAGACAGTCTGCAAATGCAGAATCTAAACACCGCAGAAGGAAATCTGCCTCTTTTTGTTCCCTGGCCTCCTGACTTAGCCTGCCACTCTGCCAAAGCTGGTTACCAGCGTGGCAGCTGATAAATAAGGAACAGGCGGCTGTTCGCTCAGCACTGTAAGTACCCTGTAGCTGTTAATGTATCCCTTGCTACTAAGGGCCCTCTCTTTTAACAAGTTCTTTGAAATAGTCAGCTGCTGATGTGGCTGCTACTGAGTGCCCACCTTTTACAAGTTCATTCCCACTGCTTGCTTTGAAGTCACCACTTCTGCTGCCAAAAACCACAGGGCAGGGTACTCCAGGGAAAGGAAGTCAAAAGGGAAGCCACCAGCATTTCCAAAGGGGCGCTTGGCCAGCAGACAAACTTGGTGGGGGTTGGAGCAGGAAAGGAAATGTCAAACCCTATCTTATGATGTTAGTAAGTGGCTGGTGACTTGCAGGGCAAGTCTAGTTTGCTTTGCTTTAAGCAGAATCCTCCTCACAACATGCCCCCTTTTATTTAGTCTTCCCATGGAGATGTTTGCCTAGAGCCCCCTTTCCTCCCTCCTCACAAGGGTGTACCATGCCTGATGTTCGGTGTAGTCTGGAATAAGACCTCTTCTAGACCCTCACTCAAACCCAATGACCCAGAAGATCTCTACCTAAGCAGCTCAGAACCTGAGATACCCTAAAAGAGTGTAAATGTTCTTGCAGTCTTTTATATGTTAGTTCTGCTATACTCCAGAGTAGGAGTACTGCCATCCTGGCCAAGAGGAGGGTGTCTACCTCCTACCTATGCTTAATTGGATTTACAAAAATATAGGCTTCTCAGTTTCAAAATCCCCTGCCCTGCAGGCCTTAGTTCACTAAACATGCTCAAAACACACCTACCCCTCTGCTGAGAGCTGACTTCATTCAAAACCACCTTTTGCACAATATGCTGATGCTAGGAAACTTTGCAGCCAGGTAGGAAACAGATATGGAGCTCCCTGAAGAGCAAGCAAAAGAGACTGCAACTCTGAGCAAGTGAGTGAGGCTGTCATATGGAAGAGGAAAGACTTCTGCCTCAGGCCTTGTCCTTTGTGTTAGAAAGTCTCCAAAAAATTTAGGGAGCAAGAGCTGGAAATTCAGCTCCCCCTCTTCTAACTGTTTGCCCTAGCCATAGGTGCTGGGCTTGGGTTTCCTCTGGCTTGTCCTGTGCCATGGCTTAACCACAAGGTAGGCAATAGTGCAAAATATCCATGCTGCTTACTGTGCCCCTAAATGCATGACTTGGGTATTTAAACAGGATGAGGATTTAAATTACAGAGACATCCAAACCTCAGCTCTGGACTGGGTACTTTTGCCTGGGAGAAAAGCAATGCCTTACAGCTGGGCTTGCTAATGGCAATGCGCTGATTTCCTGTAAATCCCATTTCTTGGTGCATAACATGTAACACAGTGTAGAGATGTAAATTAGATTTTTCTGCTCCATTCCTGAACCAGATACCTGAATTCTGCATTGTATCATGAAGCCCAAGTTTCCTTCCTTAGGTTTAACCCAAAGTTACTGTTTCATACTCACTCTTTGCTGCCAGTCTCTCTTCACGAGTGCCGAGGTGAACAGCAGCCGTTCACAGAGGTGTGGGGCAGCAGCTACAACAACTGCTATGGAAGGTAGTTCAGGTGAGCAGCTGATGGCAAAGAACAGCAGAGCATCTTTGAACTACAGCTGGCTCCTGAAGAAGTCAGACCTGGAGTGGAAATGAAACCTGCAGCAGTGAAAGCACCAGAGAAACAGAACCTGCAAGATCTAATTAAGGCTTAGTGGCCACAGAGAGATTTGGAGGGACAATGGGCATCTGGGGACAGGGCATGTCAAAAAAAGGAGATCAAGAGAATAATCAATTATCAGGAAGGAGCCTTGGCACGTTAGATCAATTGCAACCGTAGGATCTAATTCCCCCCATCACAAAAACAATGAGGAAAACAGATGAGAGAGCCTAATATTTTGGCAGCACCTGCTGTCTTCTGAAGAGGCAGATGCTGCCAAAGTGTCAGCCTCTTATCCTCTTTCCTCTTTGCTTTTGTTTTTTTGATGGATTGAATTAAATTTGGGGCTTAACACAGGGTGCTCGTGCCAGGGCTCTCTGTTGACCATTTCATGCAGCTTGGGTTTGCAATCACATTTTTTACCAAACTCCTCATTGCATTACTTGGCAAACATCTTTTTCTTCTGCAGCTGAGACACATACAAACACATGACACATACGAACAACACTTATGGGAGTGAGGTGCAAAGAGAGTTGAGGGACATGCGTAAGAGAGATGGGCAGAGTGCACATGGTTGTAAATTATGTTTTTTACTGTAAACCCTCCCTGACACAGTGTGGTGGTGGGGCCAGGATTTGCGTTCAGTGTATGTGAACTTCTTTTCTGGATGTGGCCCTTACATGACTCCCCAGGGCCACACAAGGATCCGGGTCAGGGCTGATATTGGACAGAGGTTCGTTCCCCAGATGCCCCGAGCTGAGCTCATTCTTCTGTCCTTGCTTCCCAGGCCTGAAACGGATGCCAGAAACATAAGGACTACTTTTTCAGACTAATGTCATTGCTGAAAGCTTGAGTTAGAACTTTCTCAAATCCATGTCTATAAACATTTCATATCAGGTTGCATTCATATGATGTACGGCAGCAGAAATCCTTTTTGTTTCTCCTGTGAATGGGGAGTACTCAGCTGGAGTAGGGGAACAGGTTATAGTGCAATACTTAACCTAAAATACTCCTTTCTGCTGAGCTGGGCTAAGCCCCCAGGATGACCTTTTATGCGATTCACAAATTTCTATTTCCCTTGAAAGTAGCCGGGGCGGCGGGTGGGGGAGGAGGAGAGAAGAGCAATACATCACTGTGATTTTTTTAAAACTAAATAATTATTTTCTGTTGTTTTGCAAAGAATAAAACAATTCCTTGTCCTTTTTAGGTACAAGAGAAATCCCACAGACTTAATCTGAGGCACTGCGGTATCGTTTGAAACAGCGGACTCTGGAGCAGGCATAATATTTGCACTAGGCTGTGAAATAAATAGGCATTTGAAACTGTGTTAGGATGTGAATTTCCATAGTGCCTTGAGGGACGTAATTTTTGCATTATGTGAACAGTTTGCATGAGAAGACCACGCAGTGAAGCTGAACAGCTGTATCCTGCCCACACATTGTGAAGCGAGGGAGAGGCTGGGAGCCCGAGGGAATCCTTATAAGACACCGTGTAGCCGAAGTTTTTCAACAAAGAAGTTGTGCAAAGATGTGCTGTCTCGAAACGGAGCTGGTGGGACTATCCCCCCCGCCCCGCACCGCGCAATGTAGCATAAACATCGACTTCTGTCTACATGCATTTGTTTGTTTATTTTGACGTAAAATACTGCCTGTTGCTTTGAAGTCTTGGGAGCGATGGGTTTCGTGCCTATTTTATATCCAGCTCTCACTTTCTTGCTAAGGGTGTCATGGCAGGCCAGGAGGTTCCTGAAGCTGTGGGGTGGCACTGGGTGCCCCCCCTCCCTCCCTAGGTGAGCTGAGGGGCTGGGGGGGAGGGCAGCTCCCTGAGCCCCACTCCATCAAACTGGCTTCTACAGACTTTGCCCCTCGGTGGAGTACGTAGGAAATCTCACGAAAAGGGAAGCAAACTTTTAGCACTTCCGGCACCTCTTAGGGCTTGGGATGGACTTGTCGTTGTGCATCTGGTAGCTGGTTTGGGTTCCCTCCCTAGGTGAGCTGAGGGGCTGGGGGGGAGGGCAGCTCCCTGAGCCCCACTCCATCAAACTGGCTTCTACAGACTTTGCCCCTCGGTGGAGTACGTAGGAAATCTCACGAAAAGGGAAGCAAACTTTTAGCACTTCCGGCACCTCTTAGGGCTTGGGATGGACTTGTCGTTGTGCATCTGGTAGCTGGTTTGGGTTTAAGACTCTGCATGGACTGTGGTGCACTCCCTGTGAGTTTAATGGTTTAATTGCAGGATCATTTTTAAACTAGGTGATAGATAAGCTTCCTGCCATTTGCAAGGGCTACTTCTCTGTGAAAGAAACCACCGCAACAGCAGCAACAACAACAAAAGACAGGATTCTCTGAATTATTTAGAGTTGCCAAAGGTGTTGAGATAGGAGCTAATTAAAAAAAGCTATCTGCAATGCAATGCTATAAAAGAATAATAAAATTCAAATCTCATTTGTTCCACTTCACGTTCCTCGTATGCCTAAACCTCTATAAAAGGCAGCATCTGTGTTCACGTTGTATGCTGAAAAGATATCACACAACCACTAATTCAATTGACATTTTTAACTGTTCATTGTACCATATATTTCCATTTACTAGATTTTTTTAAGTCCTTTTAAGTGCATCATGTATAGAACAGGATAAAATAAGATAGAGCCGTTTACTTCCATAATGAGATTGGCAGTGGGAACTGACAGAGCATTGAGCTGTCAATTTGAGCACCAGCCATACTTGCAGGATTTAAAATAGTATTTGAAGCTTTTATACCAGCCAGTGATTGTATTTATACTGTGCTAGTTATGTGGATTTGTGTCACAAAGGAAAGCATGATGGAGTATTATCTCATTTGAACCAACAATTTAGAGATCGCTCATCTGTTATGATTTGAAATGAGATATGTTATCACATCAACAATGCCCACAACCAATTGTTAAATAATAACATTTTTCAGCTTCAGTGACAAAACTGAGGCTTTCTTTTAATTTTCAGTGGGAGGTGCTCAAGGGTGATTTTAACATGTCAGGATGCTTGCCTCATGCAAAGGAGAGTTCTGGGTTCCTTTTTTACTGGGATTCTTTTTTTTTTTTCGGTGGGGGTCTTTTGGGTTTTGTTTTTGTCTGCTTATAGCTACAAGGAAACCTTTTCTTCTGTCTGTTGTTCCACATGGCAAATTCACAATGAAATCAATAGGAATGATTGGTTTTCAGATCCATGGCAGGATTGGCTCCAAGCATACAAATGAAGCTGGAGAACAAAGTCACCTGAGCTCTGTTACAGAGGCAAGATGCAAACATGCTCAGAAGTGGCCTTGCTGGCTCCTTTACTGTTTTTGTGCTGCCCCAAGGCAAAAGGAGGAAAAGCGTAGCCGAGACGGGCAGTACCTACAGCTCGGGGCCAGGCCCAGGTTCTGCAGCCTGCGGTGCCAGCGCCTGACAAAAGGTTTTCAAAGAAACCTTCTGTCACTCCTGGAAAAAGAAGGGGCTTTATAGTAAATGCAGTGATTTGCTGGGGGGGGGGGGGGGGGGGGGAAAAATTTTTCTTTTGTGGTGAAAATAAAAGTGATTCTTTTTGTTTGTGTATTTACTTTTTTCTACTTACAAACCAGGGCAAATTTCCCAACCGCTACTTTTTTAAAAGCCTTTTTCTTTTCCTCCAAAACAGGGGCAGGTTTAGAAAACAAACAAGCAAACCCAAAAAGTAAACTTGAAAGACATTCAAGCTCCTCTCTTTAAGCCTGAGGTGAACAGTGTAAGTTTGGTGTGGAAATAAAAATACCCGGTGTGTCTCTGCAGTCCCAGGGGAGGTGCCAGAGCCCAGGGGAGGGAAGAGCTTGTGTCCTATCTGCCCATCTCTGCAGCGGGTAGTGTCTGAGGCAGCTTCCTACACAACTGCCTTTTGAAGCTCTTAACTTCTCTGTGCTCCCTGCGAGGAGCCGCAGGTTGCAGCCAGACCACCCACCAGCGCTATCGCACTTGGTTATCATGCGGCTGCTTGAAAGAGCTGTGAGAGGAGCCAGCCCAGCTGCTCCCCAGTTCCCCACAGCCCGCCCGTTGGAGAGGTCACCGGGGAGAGGAAAGCGCATGGTTTGCATGGGACAATGATAGCAGCTGGCCCGGGGCAGCGGTGGGCTCTGCTTGGCGGTAACCAGTGCAAAAACCAGCCCGGACCTGGGTGGCAGAGAGGAGAGGAGACTCCCGCATGTTGCAAGAGGTGAGCTGAGATTTGACGAGGTGCTGTGCATCCGTAGCAAAGCACGACTCCCACCTGCGAGGGGAGGCGATCCCTCTGGTCCTCCCCACGCCGGGGCCGGGACACTCCTGCAGAGCAGACCTCACCGCTTCAGGGAAGCTGTTGGAGCTGATCATCTGATCAAATAACATCATGTCTCCAGAGAAACTCCACTTGCTTCTGCTGGAGAATTGTTTGGCAGACCTGTGTTTGGCTCGCTCTCCTCTTTCTCTTAAGGACTTTGGGAACGACCTTATCCTTTGCTGTCTACCTGGCAGAACAGGTCTCTGCATCCATTACTGAACCTGAATTATATTAAACGTAATCTAGATGATCCTAGTGGCCTTTTCTGGCCCTAGAATCTATGACAAGTATTAACCTCTCCTAGATGGAATAATGCTTTCTGGACTAATATCATAATGATTATTTCTTTAAATATTTTAATACCTAAAACTGTCAGTCTCTGACACTTTTATTCCATTTTATCTTTTCCAGAATAAAAGAGTATATATTCAATCTACACAGAAAACCACTCTTAGGAATTTTTATCTCTCCCCTTTTCTCCTCCTCCCTCCTGGGAATCACCAGCTCAGCTGGCCATGATTTTTGATAGCTGTTCATTTTATTAGCTACCACTGCAGGCCTTCGAATCCTTTTGTGCATAAACTAGCTTCTCAGCCAGTTACTTAGATTTCCATGGTTATTTTGGGGAGAAGGTGAATTGCTTCTTTCCAAAGCTGCAGCTGTTGGCCAAAGCATACTGCATTAAATTTACTTAGCACAAAGCCATTACTACTGTCCTTGGCAAGGTTCTTACCTTCTAAATGAATTGTATTTGTCTTGTACAGTGAAACCATGAAGAATGAGCAAGCACATTTGCAATTCCCACCACCAGTGAAACCACCACAAGGTAAACACACTTAAGTGTACACAAACACACACCCCACTTCTTGCCAAAGCAAGGGAAGCTGGTCCTGACTTAAATGTAAGATCAGACTCAAAACAGTTTTAGCTTCATTAATTCTGTCCCCTTGCTTATTTGGATTCACTGGGCTCTGGCAGACCCGGGCACAGATGATTTGAAGCCACAGGAAAGGCTGAGGTCATGTTTTCACAGTCAGACAAGAAGCTGGAAATAAGGACAATCTTGTCTGAAAACCTGGTTTTGTTGTGCTTCCAGCTTATTTTTAGCAATCTTTAGAGAGCTGAATGGCAGCCCTGGAATAAATAGTCCACATTTTGGGGTGCTTTTTTGATCTTCCCACTATTGTAAATGATGCACTTTGGCAGCCCAACTCAAGCTGATCAGAGGACAACCAGCAATTCTTGAGGTTTCAAAACCTGTTTTCTTTCCACATTAGAGCAAAGAAAACAGAAAACAGAAGTGAGTTGGAGGAGGGCTGTGAATATGTCTGAATGACCTGAAGGGATCAGGTGAAGGAAGGAAAAGCGGGTGGGAGAGGAGAGCACCTGGAGTCCGAGTCCATGTCCTGCCCTGCCAAGAGCAGGCGGCCCCACGTTGGGTCCTGGAGGAGAGACCCCCGCCCTGCGCACGCGGATATCTGGCCTGCTGACAAGCAGCCAGGCCCCTCTGGACCTGACTGCTTACTGAGTGACGCTTTGGTGATAACATTTCATCAAATACAGTTACAGTTCCTGTAGAGTGTGTGACGGATACCGCTATAAAACTTTGATAGCTTGCTACCTTTTTTTTTTTCCCATTTCTTTCTGCGCACTCCACCCTTCTGCCATCCTGAGGGATACACTATCATGCAGAGCTCAGCGGTGATTTTTTTGCAGAAGCCATTACCATGACACACCACTCACCAGAGGATGACAAGAACTTTCATCTCACTCTTGTTCTTGGAAACATGGTGCTTTTTTTTCCCCCTTAAGCGACTCGTAACACTCCATGGTGTTGTATTCACTGAAGCGGGGTGCCAGGGCTTCTCATTGTTGGTGCTGCTGCTAAGAGCTAACACACAGTATTATACATTATCTACATATGTAATGTATGTTTTTATGTTCCATGAAAATTCAAATTGCTTCAGTAGGGGTGATAAAAAAATACTCTTCTTCCCTTCTTCAAATTCCCCTCATCCTGGTGGCCCACCTGTAACTGGATGCCACAGGTTCTGATATCCTCAGACAGGAGAGACTCCTCTGCCTTGTGTTTTAGCTGGGGTTTTAGCCTGTTAGTTGGAGAGAAAGAGGAGGATGGGACACATTCTCAACTAAGAGAAAGACCTGGTCATGTCTGGGGAGAGAGGGACCTTCCTGCAGGGAGAGCTGAGGCTCAGTGCTTTGCATGGATGCAAGCCTTTCATCCAGAACCAAGCAAAGATCCTTCCAAAGGGTCGTTCCTTTTAATTCCTGCCCCAAACATTTCTTTCTGGTCACCACATATGAATCCTCTCCACCCCTTGCAGCATGATGCTCTTTGTAGTCCTCTTCTTCAGTGTCTGAATCTCCTTGACCATTTTGCGAGGAGCTTGAGATGATGAACATGGATTGGGTAGGTAACTAAATGCTTAAATGCACCTTGTTTGCCACTGTGTTTTTTCCAGTTCCTTGTCTGTAGCACACCAGACTGGGCTGGGGGAGGAGACGGACTGGTGGGAGGGAGGGGGTCTCTCTCTCTGTCCAGGACAGTTGCATTTACCCTTTTTGGTAAATGAACCCAAACAAAATAAGACCAAGAGGGTCTAATTGGTATGTTCCTAATTCTAACCTGCAAGCACAGCAGTTGAGTTGACTGATCTCAAATTATTTAGAGTACAGTTACGTCTCACCAGCAATGTAGAAGACTGAAGAAAATATCATTCGTTACAACCAGAAACAGCAGCAAGCAGATTATCTTTTGACAAACAATGATTTCATGCTTTGTTGAAGCAAAAGAGAAAAAAAAAATGAAGTGAAAGCAGGAGGGGGAAGAATGAAAATGCTGAGTTAAGACTGAGGAAATGCTATAAATTAACAAAGTATTGATCCAAAGCATTAGTTACTGGCAGACTTGAGCAGGCCAGTACTACTTACAGGCTAGAAAACTGTGTATTCAGGAGCTGTACGATACCTAAGCTTTTCCAGATGTCAGGGAGTTCCCATGCTTGGTGTGTACCAAAGGCAGGCTGAGCTCAAGGCGAGAGATATGCAGAAGCAAATGCAGAGCCACAGAGGTTGCATGCTTTTTTTTTTTGTTTTGGCTCTCATCACCTGTTGGTGGCAGATAGACCAGTGAGAGGGTTACTGGAGCTGCCCTGTGAGCTGGTGTGGTGGGAGCCTCACTTCCCAGGAAGGAGAAGCCCCCAGCACCAAGCTGGTGCTGTCCTGTTGCCAGGAGCAAATCAAGTCAAGGCAAAGCCTGGCTTTGCCCAAACGACTGCCCTCTTTGACCACACCTTGGCCTTAGTCTCCGGGGATTTTGGGTCTGGCAGCTCACCGAGAGGGAACAGGGTAGCTGTTTGCAAAGAAACCTCTGGAAAGCTGAAAGTCAAAACCTGACAGGGAAACTCCTGTTATTCCTGCCTGCCTAGTGGTTTGTGAGTCACTCAATGTCCCATCAAGCCCTTTTCAGTCTGGCTCAAAATAGTGCAGGCAGGTCGGCTAATAGTTTTGATAACAGCCATTTTCAAAGCCTCAGCCACAATACAGTCTGAGGGCCTGATCCAGAGATAACGGAAGTGTTTCCCTGTATTGAATCCTAAAATGGCAGAGCCAGAAAGGGAAAAATAAACTCCACAGAAGCGAATAAAAACATACTTGAAAATGAATTCTGGAGGCAGCTCAGCCCGGCTGCCCGCACGCTACCAGCGGCTTTTCGCTCTTGTTGACGATGCGGCTGCAGGTGCCGAGCGTGCCAAGGTTGAGCGTTATTATGGGAAGAGAGGCTTTCTCAAAGCTGCATCGTTTTCTTGTCAGAGGTGAGCATCAACAGCGGTTTTGTGCTCCAGGTGCATGCATGCCACCCTGTTACAGTGACAGGTTTGAGTGAGATGGAACCTGTGCTCTGAAGGCAGAAATCTATTTTTCAGCCCTTGTAAAATTGCTGCCCCTTTGCCTATCTGCTTGCTTAATGGGTTTTCTCCCCTACCATCAGGAGCAGGTACAGCAGAGAGCAAACTTTGGTACTGCTGTATAATGCACATAGATTACCTGTTTACTTTTCCCACCAGGCTCAGAAAGTTGATTAATTTTAGATGGACTAAGACCGATTCAAAGCCTGCTGAAATCTGTAATAAATCACTAAAATGAAAATATAATTCCACATACAACAGTGGCAAAATGCCCTTTGACATCTGTAGGTGGGCCAAAATTCCATTTCAAGTACATGGATGCTGCACCACAGTTAATAAGGAAACAAATTCATTAGCAGTTAAAAAATACATCAAGGAGGGTGAAAACCCACCATAGAGATTTTGTAAAAATATGAAGCAGATGTCATTTGTTCCTGCATTTTATTTCTACTATTTACACAGGATATTTTCTCGCTTACTTGGCACAAGAAAGAATCCCAGTGCGTTTTATGACCTGGAGAGTTAAGTTTGCATATCATCAGCCTGGAAGCACCCGATTTTAGCATGCCATAGAAAACATTCCATGCATCTGTTAGGTTTCTGCAACTGTAACAAGAAACCTTGAAATGTTCTTTGCTCCCAACATGAAAGGAGTTTGCCATATTGAAGATGCAGTTTGTGAGCAGACTGGTGTGTGTGCACGTGTGTGTGGGGGGGGACACCTTTCTCCCATTTGCACTTTCGTTTATGCAGCAGATGATGAGTCACATTATATAATTACAGAGATAGAAAGTTATTTGATGTTTAATTTTGCCTAGACAAATGTTAGATGCTTCCTAAGCAGTATTTTCTCCCTATCAGTATCTTCCTAATAGCTGTGGATTTTTAATTACTGATAATTAGTATTTACATAGAGCCTTTAGCAAACAATTCCTGAAGTACTTGTAGTAATTACGTATGTAAATTGTTATGAAAGAAAAATGTTTGCAGCTTAACAAAAGCAAAGCTGGGAAAGTAGGCAGTAAGCAGAGGTCAAGTTTTAATGTTTAAAAATGGGGCGGAGGTAGAACAAAGTCCTGTGTTTTTCTACTGTCAGATGAAACAGAACTGAAGAATCAGGAATTTCTGTGTAACACTTTTTTTCAATAAGGACAGAAGTGAGGACAAGTTCTGTTGATTCTGATTTACTGAGGCTGACAGAAACAGTTGAAAAATATTTATGAGATGCCTTTTCTTACACGGACGTAGCGGTCGTATAGAAGGGTTGAAGGAAATGTCTTGCTGAGAGGTTGGACTCTGTGTGATACTGTCAGAGCACAGAGAGATTTATAAAACAAGACACAGATGAAACAGAACTGAAGAATTTCTGCAAATCTCTCGGTTAAGGTCACTGCGCAATGCTGAGCTCCCGAAGTCCTTTCCCAGATTTTGGACAGGACTGAGCATCAGCAATATCCATCACAAACAGTTCAGATGGATAAAGGGAGATAACAGACTTACAGCACATGTGCGGAAAGAGATACAACCCTCTTTCTGTACAGACTGCATAATTCCCGCCTATCGCATCTAGCTCTTGCCTCAGCCACATGTCTAAGACTCAGACCCACAACAGCGTCCGTGACCCCTAAATCTCTGCACGCCTCTTGGAGCTGAGATCGTTGCTGTTACTGAGCTCTTCTGTGCTCACACAAGAAGTCTAATTTTTAATTTTTTTGTGTATGTTAGGAAGGGAAATTAGGATTCATTACTTATTACAGAGATAAAAGCTCAAGTTTTTTCTCCTTGTGCATGTTTTAGCAACCTGCTGAGCTGATCAGCTCTGCCATCTGATGAGCACTCTGCAGCGACATGAGGAGTAGATGAATTAAAGGCTTTGTCTGCTTCTCGTTCTCACTCTCTCTTTTTAACATCCTACAAGTCCACCAGGGACAAGCAAATAAGAGTCCAGCCCAGGTGTCCCCAGCCACATTTGCCTTGTCAACAACTGCCCAGGAGCAACCCATGTGACCCTCCCTAGATCATATATTCCATTAGTATAAATTATTAAAATGAAATATTTTACAAGTGGCTACAGACCTCTTCTAAATTAATCCTTTTATTCCATTATGAGGCAATAAACCTTTACATTTCTGAGAGCTCTTGTCAGACATGCTGCTTCACTCGGGAATAAATATATTCAAAGGTTGGGAGGCTGTTCCTCTGTCCCACTACATTCATATTAATCAGGCTCACCAGCATGTGAGTCTGCAGATAGCAATCATCACATGTGTCTTCCTGGAGAAATTCGGTTTACAACCTGTATTAGGTTTGTGTGGCCAGCTTTTGGTACCTGGGGGGGGGAAGCTACAGGGGTGGCTTCTGTGAGAAGCTGACAGAAGCTTCCCCTATGTCTGATAGAGCCAATCTGGTAGATATCCAAGATGGACCCACCACTTGCCAAGGGCGAGCCCATCAGCAATGGTTGTAGTGCCTCCGGGCATAGTATGGTTAAGAAGAGCAGGGGGTGGGGGGAACCTGCACAACTGCAGCCGAAGAGGAGTGAGGATATGAGAGAGGAGCAGCCCTGCAGACCCCAGGCCAGTGCAGCAGGAGGGCAGGAGGAGCTCCAGGCGCCGGAGCAGAGATTCCCCTGCAGCCCCTGGGGCAGCCCATGGTGGGGCAGGCTGTGCCCCTGCAGCCCAGGGAGGCCCACGG
>NW_009259595.1:469332-475420 GCF_000687185.1 Egretta garzetta
AGGCTGGAGCAGTTCATGGAGGACTGTCTGCTGTGGGAGGGACCCCAGGCTTGAGCAGGGGCAGAGTGTGAGGAGTCCTCCCCTGAGGTGGAAGGAGCAATAGAGACAGAGTGTGATGAACTGACCCCAACCCATTCCCCGTCCCCCTGCGCCACTGAGGGGGGAGGAGGGAGAGAAAATCATGAAGTTGAGTTTGGCAAGAAGGGAGGGGTGGGGGGATGGCGTTTCAAGATTTTATTTTATTTCTCATTGTCCTACTCTGATTTGACTGGTAATAAAGTAAACTGATTTCCCCAAATTTGGTCTGTTTTGCCCATGATGGTAACTGCTGAGTTATCTCTCCCTGTCATTATCTCGACCCAGGAGCCTTTCCTTATATTTTCTCTCCCCTGCCCAGCTGAGGAGGGCAGTGATAGAGTAGCTTTGGTGGGCACCTGGCGTCCAGCCAGGATCAATCCATCACACAACCCCACAGGCAGCACAGATCACATCAGGCTCAGGCCCTGGTCTTCTCCGAGGAGGTCTAAGTGCTCTGGCAGTGCAAGCTGGACCCGCAGCTGAACCACAGCATAACTTCACAGGAAAGAATTTGCTGTTGCCTGGTTGGTGTCTATTACATCTGTAGTGGGAGCTGGTTAACCCAGAAGTCATACCAAGCTTTCCAAAGCTGCGATCAGAGGCAGACTAATCTCTCTCTGGCAAAAGCATGGCAGATAAAGACTGAGGACTGAGCTAACTCTGTGCCTCTGGCTTCCCAATCTCACAGGATTACTTTCTTCCATTGTGATACTCTGATGGCCAGGATTGCTTGCTGCTGTAAAAGACCAGGAAAGAGATGGACCAGCACCATTTCATTTTATACCTATAGGTGAAACATTTTTCTAACATTTCATGCAAGTATTCTTATTTGCTTTTGGTACACAGTGTAGTGTCATTGGTGCAAGCAGGATCTTCTTAGAGTTGAAAACAGAAAGATATTGATTTAAAAAAAAAAAAAAAAAGCCTGAATGAGGGAATTCCTGACTGGGGCTTTTAAAATACAAGTTTCCAGTGAAGTCTCATGCTGTGAGCATGTGTGTGCGTGCTTGCTCAGAATGGACTCTGGTGGTAGGGCTCAGATTCATCAGGGATAAAGGGGTTCCCTCTCAAGCCTCCCAAGCAGTTTTTAAGCACCCTGTCCTGATGAGACAGTAACCATTTGCTTCTGGAAGAGGGAAAAGCACGAGATGCTTCTGTCATCTCACCAGACCCCCACGTTCAAGCCCCTTGCCTGTTTCTGTCACCCTCTCATGACAATGCACTCACCAAGGGAGGGAGAAAGACCTCGTGGACTTCTTGCTTCAACCCATGGCTTGGCCTCACACCCGGACAGGGCACCTGGACCTGTCCATCCCACTTTTGGAAAAGCTGCTCTTTCCTCCTAGCAGTTGATCAGCTCCCATAATGCAAATACGAGCAGCCTGTGCTGGAGGGAAAGGCTCAGACCCCCACTGACAGTACATGATAGGAAATGTATAAAGGAATCATAGGAACCATCACAACAATCAAACAAAAATGCTCATTTTAAAAGAACACTTTTAATGTTGCAAAATCAAAGCCTTTCAAATTGAACTGAAGACACGTTATCCAGTTGTCCAGGCAGCTTTAACCTCATGCTTGTTTATAGATGATACACACTTTCAATAGGACATTTTTATTCAGAAAGAAAAATTGTGGGTGAGCAGAAATACTGCATTTCTTAATGTTTCAGTGCTATTTAAATTAGTTTTCTTTAGCACAGTTCTGGGTATATGCCACCGTACATAGTTATTCCAGGTTTTTTAAGCAATGGGAGACTATGACTGGTAAACAATGTGAATATAGTGAGCCAACCTACCTGGATGAAATATTGGGTAAATAAGTCTCTTTCTCTGTCAAGTATAAAGGAAGCACAGGAAGACTGGACCACCAGTCTCCCCTTTTTCCTGGACTTTGGCTCCTACCATCTCAGGGCTACGGTGAGCCATCTTTTTAGTGCTATTACTGTGCACACTTGGAGGTACCACAGCGTGGATGAGATGAAAATTTGGGCACCTGCCACCTACCGAATGGACTGTTATATGCTATGGTCTGATTACTGCAGGCTCACGAGTTGCCATGAGGCTGTAACCCAAGCCCTATCATGTCACCTGCTGATGAAAGCATGGATGTCAGTTGACCGCATTTCTTGCTGGAGCATATCTACCTGCTTAACCACCTGCCTGCAGGCTGTGCTGTTCATTTATTTCCCTCCTACCACCTCGTGAGCTGTGTGTGCTGGGTGGGGAGGAGCAGGAAGAGCTCTGGAAGTCTTATTTGTAGACTCGAGATAATAAAGCTATAAAAAGAGAATACGAAATTATTAATGTCTTTCCTCCATTTTTTTTCTCAGCCTGCAAAGGGCTGGCAGCCAGACCGCAGACCGTTTGGCTCTGCTGCTGGGACAGGGCATCATGCTTCTCCCAAAGCCCTGTCTCTTGTTCTCTCACTCTTTGTCACGGCTACCACTACAGACCATAATGTAGTTTTATCTTTCTGCACCAAGGATCAGTGAAGAGCCTTGGAACAAGATTTCCAAAGCTAACTAATGGTAATGAGTGTCTTAATTTGGGGTTTAAAAGTGTGGAAAAATGGTAAAGAGGAACTTGCCTCAGAAAATGCTGAGTAGAAGGGTTACCCTTAGAAGAAGCAAGGACCACCATGAGTACCTCGTCAATGTGCATCATGTCATTCCTGATGTATAAGAAATGATTTTATTGATTTAAACAGAATGGATCTATGGGTCATTTTCACCCTTGTCCCAGGAGTTATTTACTGCAGTTTGTCAGCTGCTAGCAAAATAAAAGCATATGTAAACACGCAATGCTCAGTGGCTTCTTGTCAGCCTGTCGTCCTAGAGCGGCTGTTCCCCTTACTGCCCTTTCCCTTTCTGCAGCAAAAGAAAAATGTTCCTGGTACTGACATCCTGAACATACAGTACATGCAAAGATGGAGAACAAGTTCTCCACTCCTACGAAGCATGCCTTGGACTCTTACTGGCCTAATTTTTAGAGACTATGATATGTTTTTAACACAGCGCCTGATGTCAAAAGAGAGTATATAAGTTGCTTCATTAACAAACACTTTCTCTTCCCTTTCAGCAGGTCCCTGCTCCTGGGGCTCTCCTCATAATAAATTTTCTCCATCCAGCCTACTCAGCTTCCCAGCAGCGACAGTATTTCTTTTTCTCCAATGAAAGTATTGATAATCAAATCAGCATTTAGATAATAAAGCCCTTAATGTTCTGAACAATTTTAGACAGCTGAGGCAAATTTTGCCATCATGAGCTATGATTCATTTCTGTAGCAAACAATACATCTGGGCTTGAATTACAGTGAGGCCTGTCTTTGCTGTGGGGTAGGAATGTAGGCAGCCAGCTAGTTGAAAACTCTTCCCATGGAAGGGAAGCAAGGTATTTTCTCCCAGAGAGAATTTCATTTAAAAAACCAGGAGGGAAAAACTCTGTGAGAGGGTGCTGGTGGTACATTCAATCATTTTCCATGCATAGTTAGTCTCTTGTCATATTTACAGACAAGTGAAACTCAAATGCATGTTAGCTATTGAAGAGTAATCAGCTGAGTATTACACCTCCTTTACACCGAGGCTTATAAATCTTACTGCGTGCCATTATTGGTGTAAATGGAACAGATGTATTGATTATTTGCACCTTTGTTCCGACTGGGATATTTACTGCAGTCAGCTGGCTGCTAGCAAAAAAATGTGTGTGATAAATTAAGATTATGGTACCATTCTATCTAGCAAGTGATTGCTTTTGTAGAAAACAGAAATAACCATCATAGCTATAAACAGATTATTATGGATGAGTCAAAATTACATTTAACTCATTTTTACTACTCTGATAATAAAAAACTTCTTGGAGAAGAATTATTCCCCAATAGGACTGTTTTATTCCTGATAAGACAGGCATCGCCAATTAGTGTTTGCTGGGGTATATTTTGTCCTTAAAAAACAACCAAAAAAAAGTTCTGAAATGGTCCTAAACAGAGTTAGGATACTGGGCTTAAGGGAGTAAATTTACAGCAACCCATTTTACTAGCTGAAATCCACATATGTATATATGTATCTGTGTGTGTGTGTAATTATGTATCAAAAATGAATGTTATATTTTTTTACCCATATGTATATGCATATCAATTATCAGGATGCTCCTTACTTGATATACTGCATTTATGTGACAACTTGGAAGCAGAATGACTGCATAGCTGAAGGCTTCCCAACAGCATATGAAAAATTGAATTTGCAATTTCAGGTTGGAGCAGAGGATCTTGCTTCTTCTGCCAAGGGAGAAATTGGGAAGATAAAGAGGTGAAGCAGTGATGGAGGGCTATGGAAAACCTCTAATGATATTGATCTAAGGGCATTTCTGCTTTTATGTGTGTTCAGAGAGTGAGGAGAGGATCTGGTGGCTATTGCTTTTTGGATCTTGGAGCAGTGGCTGCCCCACACTTCGGGGCAGCCCGAACATTTAAAACAAATCTACCATTGTATACATTCTTCTTTTCACAACACTCAGTCCTGAATTTATCTGAAATAATTGGAATGATACCATCAGACCTTCCAGGATCAGAAATGAAACTGTAGGCAAAGGAGGTTCCTAATAGTGAAACAAAACCTCCTTGTACTTTTGGCCTTGGGAGCATGAGTGTGTAAGGCAGTCATGGTCAGAGCACCTAGAGCTGTGGACAAAGAAAGTCTGGCTGTACAGCAGAAAAGCAGAAATAAATAAGCCTCAGCAAACTGATAAAACAACATGAAAACTGAATTTCTGAATGAAGCCATACACTTGCCAGAGACTGGTACTTGAAAAGGGAGAGGCAGAGGGGACAGACATTCTTCATCCTGCCCCAGTGAACTGGAATTGCTCGCACATGGCACTGCTGTCTGGGTGCAAGTTTCCTGAACAAACCTGGCAGATGTGGGATGGCACCAGGTGACCACCACCACCACCTACAGTGCTGATATTGAGAGAGAGAATGGAAAATGACTTGTGTGAATCTGATCTGAATAATGGGTCATAATTTTGAAACAGACCTTGAAAGAATCTAAAAGAAAGATGTTAAAGAAAAATGGGATTATACTGCACCTTGATTTTATTGTAAAAAGCAGCTCATATGAGAATAGTCAATGGCTTTCTCTATTAAGAAAATGGTATTGTATGAATGTTACAGATCCTGCCTCGCTGGAATCAGGGAAGGTATCACTTGCACCATCATGAGGGAACTATGAATAAAACGGACATGATGGGGATTCACAGAGAAAACCTCAGGCAGGTAAGGACCCAGCTTCCAGGGAAATGGCAGCAAATAGGGTTAAAGGGGAAATATTAGGCTAAAGAGAGGTCATTAGTAGAGTTCCTCAAAGATAAGGTCTGGCACTGATTCTGTTCACTATTTTCATTAATGAGCTTGGCAGGACTGTTAGGAAATTAACTGATATCAAATGCAACTTACTGATGACAAGGTGCCGGAAGGCACTGTTAATGGAGAGAAGGAGTGGACTGGCACAGAAAAACTGGTCTGGCCTGAGAGTCACATTCAAAAGCTTGAAATAAGGTTGTGCACGAGGGAATAGTAATAATTCTGCTATACATTAGAAGATTGTCATTTGGAAATGACTGTGAGAAAAAAAAAAAAAAAGACTGCCGAACATTTCTGTAATGCAGCAGTAGGGTGGTCAAGTCCACTCACAAGTTGTAAGGGCAGAGGTGTTTCTAGGAACAAGAGGGCAGCACCAACAGAGCTGTGCAAAGCTCTTGTACCTTTTCTGAGGGTAACCTATGGTCACCATAAGGAGACATGATTTCTGTCTGCAGTAGGAAAACAGCAGGGCTGGGAAAAGCAGGACCTATTTTATAAGAAGAGACCAAAAAACTTGGATTGTTTAGCTTAGTGACAAAAAGAATGGTGATGTGTAGATGCATTTATGGGCTCAGCATGAGGAGAGAAAAATCTTTTCAAGGTGAAGGACCTTGGTATAAGCCATATGGGAACACACTTATTTTGGGATCGGA
>NW_009259595.1:475467-499719 GCF_000687185.1 Egretta garzetta
CGGAAGACAGCATCTGACCGATTCAGCAAACAGATTCTGAAACAATTTCCTGACTGCAGATAGAGGAGAGAGAAAACCTAAGGTCAAGCTTGGCATGGTTTTGAAAGGCTGCATGGGATGTGGCATAGGTCGGGGCTGAGTCACTGAGGACCCTTTCATTCTGGTGCACCTATCTTTCTGTGCTCTGCCAGGTATGTGTATAAAAATAGTGTATTGCTTTCCAGGAGTTGTCCTTCAGGAATACCATATTTAATGCCCTAAATCAAGAAAACACTTGCCTGGAAAATTATTTTAAGCAAAGAACTGGGTCTGCTTCCATGTTTTTCCATAGGAAAAAGGATCTTGAAAGACCAGTCTCTTCAAAATATATGTTGGACAGAGCAAGCGAAGAACACCTATGGCAGCTGAATGATGCCTCTTCTCCAAACTCCTACTGTCTTCAGATTGCTAGAAGCAGCAATGAACACCAGGCTTCCTGAGCTAGATCTAGTCCCTCTTCTCTGTTAAGAGAGAAGAGTATATCATAAGCTAAAGCAGCTCTGAAACTCTTCTAACTCCCCTGAAGACCAGGAAGCTGCCTTAAAATAGGGCAATTCTGTGGCAACACTTAATCTTTCCCCATGGAAGGCTATTAAAATGGGGTCTGTGGATTCCATGAGCAATTGAAGAGTTTTGAGATGTTTGTTTGCAGTTGAGCGCACATCAGAAGTCAAAGTGATTCTTTCCACTGCCTCTGTAATTGTAAACTCTCTGAACATTGGCATCTACTTTGGTTCTTTAGCAGTAACGGCTATGAATATTGCAAGTGTCTCTATTTAGACATACATTGATGGGTTAACTTGGCATAGGAAAAGGTAAAGACCACATGCCAGAATATATTTCCTTGGTGTACTGTCCAGAAATAAAACCAGAAAAGTGCCAGACTCGTAAAGAATGCCAGGATGCTGCTAATATCACTCGTCCAAAGCAAACCAACTGTTAAGAACTGAGATAAAACCAGGCAAAAGTAATAAAAATGTTATCTATTCCCTACCAGCCAGAAATCCCAATGTGCATGAGCTAACAATGTGAAAAATGTAAACCACATTATCAGTCACATTTAGAAATTATTATGATCCTCTTTCCGTCAACTGTGCAGACAGCCACGTTCTGACAGCTCTGGCTAGTTAGCAGACTGAATCACTCATCATAATTATACATTACTTACTCAGTAAACAGCGAGATATGTTATAGGCGAGGCTGGTAGCGCAGCCTATTAAGGTTGCCTGGCACTTCCTCTTGTTAGATCCTGTTTTAAGATACTCACAACTTTGCCAATGTCTAATCTTTCCTACTGATATTTCTAAGGCCAGGAGTTTCACATACAGATGGTGTGAAAAAAAAATAAATAAAAGGAGTCTCTGGATGTGAGTTTAGAGCAGCACTCACGAAGGTGCAGCTTCCCCACTTGCACAGGAGCTGGAGCTCTGCAGCGGGCAGGGAGCGGGACTGATGAGGTTGAGGTGTTGCAGCAGCACGCAGCAGTGGCTGTAAGGAGAGATGAGGAAAGACTGAGGCATGTCCCGTAGTGTGCTGTGCTCCCCAATGCCCTCATTTTTGTGCTATCTAGATGGACTGCCATTAGGATGAGTAGTTTAATGGTTAAAAATATCTTTAAGATCCTAAGATGTAGGAGAAAGCAGGGAAGGAGGGAATAAGTGGGGTTAGAGGGAAAGGGGAATCTGGCTTTAGCACTCACCATGGCCAGGAGTGAGCCATGGTAGAGGCACATGTAATACAGACGTGGTGGGGAAGAGCTGGGCAGTTGTGCAGCCTCTCATTTCCCATCAGCACCAGAGAGGAGCCCTGCCCGAATGTGATGACTGAAATTATCAGGAAAGAGTTTGCCACCTTGATTCAGGAAGCTCTTCTGCTGGCTTGTGTCGAAAGGACCACAGCCTTCTCGTTTGAACTCTAACCAAAGCAAACGAGGGAAAACTCACTGAGATCTGCAGGTGATTAAAAGCGTGTTCTGCTTTTAATGCTTTCTGTTTCCTTTTTTCAGGATCCTGAGCATTACTGTTCTATGATAACAAATGTTTGAATGATACTATAAATATTGATCTGGAAGGAAGCTGATAAAAATGAAGCATTGTTATGAGCAGTCACAGGGGTTTCGGAGTGAATGTATTGACTGATGTGCTTCATAGATTCAAATTACTGATATTCACTGGTTAGTTTTCAGGGATTTGTAATCATATCTTTGAAGCATAACAAATCAATTTGATACATAAAAGACTTGTAGGGGAAAAATCGCAAGGATACATTAGAATAAAACACTAAAGCCCGTGTAAAATTTTTCAGATTCCGAGTGACATTTAAGACAGACAATAATACAACATGTGTCTTCCTGGGACCATCGTGCCTCTGTGATGGAAAACTAGCTGTGTTTTAGCTTTTGCTGACCAAGTGCTCAATGAGCTAGCCCCTAAAAAGGGAAAAAAGTTTCTTACCCAGAAAGCAAATAAAAAAGAGAAGCAAGACCTGGAAGGAAAAATTGAAAGAAAATAGGGAAAGGCAACAGAGACATCATGATGTTGGGAAAGATGGAAATAACTAAGAATGGGCCTGACCCAAACCCCTTGAGCTCTTCGAGAAGCATTTATTGGAATCCACACTGAAAATAAATGAAATAATTCCATAGGGTTTGTCTCCAGCTGTCTTGATTGATTGTTTGTACCTACAAAGCAAACAGACATTAATTTGCTATTTCTATTGGCACCAAATTGCAGGCATGGTGTCTGAAGATGAAAAATCATGGCTGCAAAAAGCAAGACTGTGCCCAGCTGAAAAACGGAGCCTTTTTGACATTGCAATAATAATGCTCTTTAACACGTCTGTTGCATCCTCTGGTTTAGAAAAGTATAATGTATAATAATTATAAGGTCCAAATTGGCCCTACCCTGTGACTTTCAAAGAACTGGGTCGTTTGCATAAAGGCACATGGTCCTCATTAAGAAAATTAACTTCTCGCTTTCTGTTGAATGATCTCCATGTCTCTGGGAATACCTGAGTTGCTATCAGCACATGTCCTTTGGGGTGGAAGGAGTAGGAGTAGTGTGAATGGACTACTTGGTCCTGTTTAAATTTGAGTACTGTGCAGCCATTAGATTGATGGGGAGAGATTTTATTACTTCTTTGAAGCCAGGTTTTTATCAGTTTCTTGCTGAATAAAAATACTGTTTCGAAATAAAGAAGGGCCTTCTGGGCTTCATGCTTACATCGCAATTGCGACAAACCTTAAGGAAAGGGCTGTAGCTGTATTTTTATTTGGGGTATATGACGGCTGCAATATTTGCTTGATTTTGCCGTTATCCTTTAACTGTGAGAACAATGAGAATCCTGCCTAGGTCAGTACACAAACATAGTAAATCTAAGCTGTATGCAAAGAACAGTCTCTGCTCCAAGTTTAAATAAACAAAGCAGGTGACAAATATGAGAAAGCGGTATCCTATCGACAGTGCCTAAGGGGGGTGGTGTAGGCAGGCACCTTTTGGTGGGTTTTACTCATTACTGTGTTGTGATTCCCACTGTAACAATACCTGGGTATCTTTCTCAGGGTATAGTTCTCATGGTAGCTCTGTGCAAAAGAACTGTCTAGCTGTCCATTCATTCCTCTGAGCCTTCCTGATTTATGGCAGCTAACTGTTCACATGCTTTAAGAGCAAAACTTATGTTGCTTACTGAAAAAAAAGGTAGTGTTTCTCTGGTTGCTGAACCCTCTTGCAGCTATTGCTGTGCTTTGAAGGGCAGGCTGGGTAGGCGTGTGTCTGGGCACACGCAGGTTGGCTGTATTCACTGTGCAGTTATCTCACCTCCAATCTCTCTGCCCATCTGGTTCACTTTCTGGCGGGATTAAGGAGCCCTTTTCAGGTGCTCCCTATCCCTTGCTAGGAATCCTGTCCCATCCTTTGCTCTGCTCCCCTGACAGGAAAACTTCAAGACATCTTCTAAAGGTGCTGCATTATATATATTTTGCAAGTGTATTTTTATGTTTTATGATTTTTAATTAAATTTCAACTAAGAGTTAAAACATTTTTCTTCTTGGAATTTTGGGAAAAAGATTAAAACGCATCTATTCCCATTACTGGGAAGACTCTGTCTCTCCTCTCAGCATCCTTCCTTTACTCTAGTATCTGAAAAGAGAACACCAACTTACTAGCTTGGGGATAAATATAACTTGGACAATATGTTGTCAGCATGGGTGTAGCTTTGCTTTTGTCCATGCATCTATACAGCAGATCAGTAGAGATTAGTTTCCTACAGAAGCCTAGAGAGATTCAAGTTAATGGGATCATTCATGCAATTGGTTCTTCTCTTCTGATAAAGCTGCCACTGAATATGTTAATAGCATTCATTGAGGGCAAAGCTAAAGAATCTATGAGGTGTGACATATGTTGATGGATGTCTCAGAAATCTCCTATGCTCACATTTGAAAGCATGTTTTCACGCAACACAATGTTTATTTTTCACACAGCTTGTTTCATGGTATCTAAAATAGTAATTTTTATTTATACTATTTCCAACAACAGCAAAAAACAAAAAATAGCAAAAAGGAGAAGAGTTTGGGGATATGGTTTATGAAAGGAGTAATCAGCATAAATTGGCAGAATTATGGAAGCCTCATTACTTGGAGTTCTTAAAACTAGATTAGTTAAAACCATAAAAACTATTCCTATTGGAAATGATTCTCCTTAGTGGAGAGATGAACCAGTTGACCTAAGAGGCTGTTTTGATCTTTACCTTTCATGGTTTTATAAAAATAGCATGTCGACTTGTTCATGTGTTTTCTGTTCCTGATGAATGTATCTGCTTTCCTTCAGGCATGGGAAGTCTATGTCGGCTGGGTTTCCTAACTCTTTAATTAACTATCACAGAACTTGGAGGCAAACCATCGCTGGCTGATATGAAGGGTAGAAACTGTGGCAAGGAAAAGAGGAAGATTAGCTATTTAAATGACAATAGAGAACGACAAAGAGGGATGCTGACAAGACTATGACTTGATTAAGATGGAGCTTTTCATTAATTTTCATAGAGCAACTCTAATTGTTACAAAAACTATATTCAGCAGTTTTCCATCATTTTAATTCCATTTCAAGTGAGTTTAATTTAATTTATCCAATGACTAATTTTTGGCCTTGAACAAGTTAATGAGGAGTCCAGTTGTTCCAAAGGGAAAAGGAGCTCTAGCCCCTGAGACATGGACTGACATTCATTTGTATGTTTGAAAACCTCTGTACATACATTCTATGTATAATTTCATACTTTTCTGTACATTTACTTGTAAAAAATCTGCCTGCCTGTTTAGCTTAAGGTTATTGGAAAACATCATAATATCAACTTTGTATTATAACTTCCTATTGGTGTTCATCGTTTCCCCAGCCAAGCCTTGCAGAAACAACAGGAACTACCAAATTCTCTGCGATGCTTAAGTAAATCTGTCAGACAGTGCCACATTCTTAAAGTGCTTCATGAAGTGCCAATATGGACCTTGTTAGTTAAGCTCGAATGGCTAAGATAAATTTGTAGATATTTAGATCTTTATTTGTAAGTGTTCAGAGTTAATCTGAGAGTAACAAATCTTTGTGGAAAAGTCTCTCTGAGGAATTATGGCCATTTGCTTCAGGGCTGAAGACTCCTGAGACTGCTCTCTGATCTAAACCTTATTTCGACAAACAGGCTGTAGTGGGCAAGTTCCACAGATTGCACTAAGCCTTTGAACTGCTGCATAGGAAGAGGCATGCTTCCTTACTGCACTATTCCCCCCAGATGAAATACATTTCTAGAAAAAGAAGATGATTTACACTTTGCAGAAAGCCGACACTTTGCTTGGCTGACAAAAGAGGCATGTTCTTTTCCCAGCCTCCCTGGCTAACCTGCCCCATCTCGTTACCTGCATCTGAATACAAAATAGCTGCAGAGGGAGGAGGAGAACCCCTTTCCCCATCCCCACAGTGGCAGACTTCTGATTTTTTTTCATGTTATACAGAATATCTCAGTAGGGTTATTCTAGAAACTGGGCTCTACTTCTCTAATGCTTCCTGCGAATAGGACAGTGGGAGGAACTCAAGGCACAGCATGTTTTGCCATTGTAATTTCAGTGCATATGAATCATCTCATTTTTACTTGCAGTGAACAAACTGTCTACAGTTCTATATTAGAAGTTAATGTGAACGCTGAGTAGAGAATAGGCTCCTAGATAATTGTATTCTCTCTATATTTAGAAGAAGTTTCCATAAGAAAATGAAAATATCTGTAACTTTTTAGTATAGTGTTTTGCAAGTATTCTTTCGAAGTGCATTGACTTAAAAATTGGTTGCCACAAATGTCTGATAATGAGAGTTTGAACTGTTTGTTCTGGTGGGTCACATAATTCATATTGTATTGATTCCGTATGTGGACTGGAGGAGCACATGCAAGGAAAATAACTTCAATGATCCAAGGCCCTGAATCTCTGAGGAAGGATAGAAAGTAAAGCAGGGCTTGGGAATGGTAGCTTGCTTGTTATCTTTTCCTTTTTGGTTTGTGTAAGAGGAAATGAAGATTAAGTGATGCAAAGACTTATTGGCTGAGTAGCATTTACAGGAAATTTGATTCCCTGATATTCCCTTATATAATATGTATATATATAATATTGCCTTATATCCCTTGCATATAGCAAGTAACCACACATGCATGTGCAGCTATAATTTTGCTATCTATGGGCTTGTCTTTGTCTGGACTTTGCTGAAGAATCCTGGGAACTATATCATGAAGAGATGCAAATCATCACAGTTTCCCTCACCAAAAGTATACTGAGACCATTACTGCATTTGGTGGGCTGCAGTCTTCTTTCATCTCTGTGGACACAGATTGCTTGCCTCTGTGCTGGCTTCACTGCAAAGGAGAACAGTCCACATCTTTTCTGGCTCATTTTCTCACTCCATTCAAGACAAGAGTAACTTTACAGTATACATAGTGCGTTTCCAGGATCAGACCCACAGTCACGATGCAATAGGAAATTAGGGTGAATTTTGGCCAGGTCTACTTTATGAGAGGAGGAGTGAACTGGGTGTAAGCACAGAGAACTCCAAGAACCGAGCACTTTCAGCCTCATGAGGTTTGGGGTTCAAAGCATCTATGGGAGCTCAGGAGACATTAACAGTGGGCTGGGATCTCCCACTTTCAAGCCTTCCCAAACCCTACCTGCCCACAAAGAGGACGTAAGGTATTGCCTGTGCTAAGGATTTTCGTGTCCCATAGGTGCAGAAGCTGAGGCAGTTTCCTTGCAAAGCTGTGTGGGTTTGCAGCACTGAAAGAAGTGTCCCTGGCACTGAAAGCAGCCTTGCATCTACTGGGTAATATTTCTCATTTGCCGTGTCACCTCTCTTTGTGAGGGTGCCTGGCTGAGCAGGACTTTAATGATGCCATGTCTACAGAAAGCAACCGAGACAAAGAAAATGCCTATTAAAACTCAAGTAAATCCCCAGACAAACAGTATGGGCTTGTTTCAGGGGTAATTTCCAGGTGCTTCTTTTCTTTCCTCAGAAATTTTGAAACAGCCATTTTGGTCAGGCAAAGAGTGAAGAAAATAAACAGGTAATACACTGTACAGTTCTTGCCTGGGAAGAGAACACGGTGCCAGTTTTTGACTGCTTTTTTCCTCACACGATTAAAAGCTGCGAATTACACCTCCTTTTACAACCTCTGCTGTGATGTGAAAGGGGTATTAGACGTTGTTGCTCAGAAAAAGCTGGGGTTAAAGTGGCCTCTGCCTGTGTCTCTCTGCCTACAGCATTTTAAGGAGTCTCAGGAAAAAACATGGTGGGTATTATTTAGTCTCATTTTCTCAAGGCCACTTAAACACTGTTTTGAAGGGGAAGGACACAATGACACCCAGAATCCTATTTTAGGATGTCCATTAGTGCCCTGGAATGTGTGGAGTGAGTAATGCCTGGATTCCCCAACAGCCCGGGCTTCCCGGCTGTCCGAGGCACGGCGTGGCTTGGCTCCCACCTTGCCTGCTCCTGAGCACCCCAAGTAACCCACTGAGCTCAGGGGTCACAGCAGCAGAAATGGAGTTCCCAAATGGACGTGCTCAGGTTAAGATACTTTTTAGAAATAACGGTAAATGGAGGCTCTCGGGCACTGGCCATTTACATGGTGCTGATGGGGAAGAGAGGGGGCACCTAGGTGAGTGTGACACTGACACATGACCAGCTACTTGTTTTTAATATTTTCTGCTGTGCTGAAATCACTTTCTTCTGGAAAGCCACTTGAATTAGTTGATTTACTTGTATGGAACAGAGCATAATTGCTTACAGAGCATAATGTGCACTCAGATAGATAAAACAAGCGATATAACCCAAAGGATGCCTTAATGTGATGTCCGAGTCATGCATTTGGACACTCAAATTGGCACTTAGGTGCATAAAATTGACATTTACATGTCTAAGTGGCAATTTGGAGCATCCAGATTAGGGATTAAGTTGCCTGTGTTTGAAAACTGAAACCCTATCTCTTTACTCTACACGTTGTTCTGTGCTGGCTACAGAGCTCCAGTAAGCACAAGCAGAGTACTAGGGGATTAAATGGATGAATACAGGCAAAGTTGTGCATTATTGCCCCAAATGATGCAATTCTTGTTTGTGGTCTTGACTAGCTGGATGAAGAGAACACACACTTGCTTGTTTTAATGCAAGTATTTTAGGCACCTCAAATGCAAGCTAAATATAGCTAACTGAGGAATGTTGTGACTAAAGTAGAAGTGGAAAAATGGTGTTTGCGTGGGTGTGCCTTCCTACGCTGCCTATATTTAACAAGCTGAAATGCTGCTTCAGTGTTCAAGTAAAAACAGTAGTGATACAACCCCAGTCACAGCACCAAAGACTGTGTTTCTGAGAGGAGGCAAAGGACACCATTATGGGACTGATAGATATGATCAGCATTGTTAAGCCCCTTTATTGTACCCACACAGTAAATTCTCAATTTTATGGCTGCCACGTGAAGATCAGGCTTCACATAGCAATACAACTGCCCATCCACCAGTGTCATCAGCATCAGGCCAGGGGGTTATTTACACTGTTTGCAAGTAAGCAGAAGAAAGCATGATTAAGATTAGGAATATATTTGATAAGCGCGAGAAAGCAAGTGAGAGAGCGGCAGGCAGAGGCTCACCCATGGATTAACGCCCTTAAATTAAATGATAAAATATGCCTGGAATAAAAAGAATTCTCACTGGGAACTTCTCCAGGCTCAAGCCCATATGTTACTGGCTAATCATTTCACACCTTCGTCTGCCAGAGTAATTAGACAAAAGTGAAGCAGTAGTCTGCTTATTTTTCTTGCTACTGTTTCATAATACCAGCTAAGAAATGATAGGTTATTTTAAGATCACCTCAAATATAGAGGCCCACTGGGAGTAGCTCTTTGGTACTTTGGCAAGTGGGTTTACTCACCAGTTGCAAACAACACAATACTTTTTCTTAGAGGTGCTTTGTTTGTTCTTTAACAGGAAAGAAAAATTATACAAATGTATACCTGTAATTGAATTTGGGTCCTGTTGCAAATGAAAGAATTTATTTTTGCTGTGTCACGTGGACTCTAAGTCAATGTAATTCCACTGAAGCTACACAGGTGTAAAATTGGAACAGAGAATCAAGTCCAAAGTGCTTATTTGCAATTGAATAGAAAATGTTCCCTGTACTCCTGGCATGAGCAGTGTTTCTAACCAGTACATTCTTACTTACATTAAATACAGGCATGGATCTAACCAGTCGCTATAATTCTATTGCTGCTTTGGGCTTCTCAGCAAAACAGCTGAAGCCTGTAGGCTGAAGTGCACAAAATGATCATGGACTGATCCTTTTCAGAGACTAGATAAGACAAATTTTCACTCCCAAGCACACAGATCCTTTTCACTTTTTTTTTTTTTTAAAGAGCCTTTTTCACTTTTCTGTTTTTTCTTTTTCTTTATATCAGAAGTTAAAAGAAAGACCTTGAGAAATTTGGAATGGGTGCAAAGGATTTGCTGGTTTTATCCAAAACACCCACTGTGGAAACCTGAGATTTATGCCTTAGCACTTCTAAGTCCCAGACAGCCATGAGTAGTTCAGTTTGGCTTCTGGACTCCAGCTCATTACATAGTTGATGGTGAGAAGGAAGGGTTGCAATCACCTTACTGGGACCTCTCCCGTACTGAGGTCCAACACTCAATTCCCTGCTCCTGAAAGGTTGGGATTAAACAGGCAATCTCCATCCTTTACCACTGTCTTGAGTATAAATATCACATAAACCCAGAGTCTGCCTTAGGTGCCATTCTCTGACTAATTTAGAAACTTATATGCCTTCATTCTCTTCTTTCTCTTGTGTGCATTTAATACCAGCTTCCCTCACCAAACAGCAGCATCCGAGTGGGTACATGAGAGGTAGTCGGAACACACAGTGAAACAAAGAGCAAAACACTCCAGAGAACTGATCTGGGGAAGGCCAGGCACTTCTCTCCTCACTAGAGAAAGGGAAATAGGCTGACATATCTTTGACCACAGAACAACTCCTTGAAGACAGAATTTAAAGTCAAACAAGGAGTAGGCTCCGTAGATGGCAGTGGCATGCTTGGCTTTATCGTGGATAAAGTTAACACTTTGGGCTGAGTGCACAAATGCAAAAAGCAGTTAGCACAGCTGTACCCTCACGGGAGCATGAGGGTAGAAAATAAGGAAAAAAGATGAACTGTGACTGAAACATAATGGGGAAGCTTTGGAGCAGGAGATTTGGCAGCCAAGAGCTGACATAGTTCTGCTGTGAGGTCACATGAGGAAGGATTATGGCATCTGCACATATGAGCCCATCAAATCATTTGTATTTTAATCACATATGGGATGAAAAAAAAAAAAAAGATGTAAAATTAGCAATGTGTTGCATGCTTAGTTTCTATTGTCTGGAAATCTTAGAATGAAAAATGGGAAATATTGACCATCCGATTTCTGAAGCTGGAATGCCCTGATTCGCAAAAGCCCATAGCTTATGCCTATGTTTAAGCTCTTGTTCTATTTACAGTAAAGTTGCTGCATTACTGCTTCATCTTATGTTGCAAACAAGAGGAATCTGAGCAAGCTGAATAGGTATTAATTGTTCTGAATCCAGGAAAGAGTCTGCTAGAACTTTGAAACTGAGTATCTGTTCATTAACATCCATGAATAATAACAGTAATGAAAAACTATAACTTACTCAAAAAAAAGAGCAACAATTGCAAAACAAAACGTTATTTGATTATCTCATTTGTAAACAATAAATGTCAACAGCATGCTAGACCCTTGTCAAAGGCTCCTTAGAGAATGCAAATGTAGCCTTTATCTTCCCCTGCCCTTTATTAAAACAACTGTATAGCCTTTGCTGATAAACAAGACAATTAAATGTAAATGATGTCATCTCCTGGCATTCATTCACTTTAATGAGTCTAGCCAATCACCCAGTGTAAATAGTAATAGCTGAAAAGCAGTAATATTCAAAATCATATTAGCAGACAACAAAGAGAAAACGGTGACCTTTGTTTTTAACTAATGGCGCAGCTTCAGCATGCTGTGTGTGGCAATCCAGCCAACTGCCCATGTCAATTTTAAAAATTCTGATTAAATTTAAGCATCAGTGTTTATTGTACAGGACCTAACGAGGTGACCGTTTGTGGTGGTAGGTGATGGGTTTAGAGGTGAACAAGTAGCTTGCTCAGAAAGAAGCAACCCAGGAAAGTAAGCCTGCTTCACACTACATCAGTTCCCCTCATCTCTGTTCTTTTTACCTGTGACAGATTTGCTCTCTTACAACTTCCAGAGAAGGACATGTTCAATCTTCTGAATAGTTAGTAACAGTGGAACTCAACACCCCTCCTCTTATCCTCAAGCCACCTCTCCCCTCCCAGACATTGTTATCTCCTTAACACATTTTCCCATGCATTTCCAGATGTCTTTATATATATATATATGTATATATATATATATATATATGAATACAAGGTACTGACTTCTCACCTTGCCCATCCTGTAAATGACTTTACCCCATAAAGCATCCTGTTCTGAGTGTTTTCAGTCTTTGATGGGGGATTCATGGGTTCTTATGATACTCAGTTAAGAATGCTTTAGCGTTTAACAGAAATTAGACAAATTCAGCACCTCCATCTTCATCCTACACCTACAAAGTAAAAGTCAAAGACCCTTAAGAAATGAGCCACTGAGAGAAACTAAATGTTGCTTTTTGTCATTTTTCTCTGTATGTTTAGTCCATGTTACTCAGCTTGTCCCACCACTGGATGTGTAGATCGTCTTCAAAGAGCAAATAACCACTAGATCTCGATGGAGATGTTCCATACAAAAGCACTTACAGCTTTTAAGAAACCGGTTCCTGTGACAAGGACACTGAAAAGAAATTTCCCTTTGAAGCAATTGCATGTAACTTTGCAGAGGAAATTGCAAGAGGAAAGGAAGAATAATTTACTGAATATTTAGTTGAAATGGATGGTCAGCATCTTCATCAGAGATAATAACACAGCTGGTAAATATAACAAAGTTAAACTGATAGATTGAGCTGAGGGTTGGGATCTCTGTTTTCATTCTGACTGACTTCAGAATCTGAAGTTAAAACCTCTTGCTTTGTCTTTCTGGCCATTGAATAGTTTTGATATACTTATGTATGGTGCTGCCAAACTTCATCCACACAGTGGTGGCACTGAAAGTTATGTGGGACTTTGATGGCGCTTCTCACACACATGTGCACACCCAGTTAACATGTTAGCTGACGCTCCATGACATTAGAGTGGTTTTGCTTAGGACTGCGAACAGGGGAAGTATGTGTCAGTGGTCTTTAGGGTGACATGCGTTCACTTCTCTGCTGTGACCCAGACTTTCAGTGCAGCCTTAGAAACATTAATTCACCATTCTTGGGCTTTGTCCTATTTTATGGTGTGATGATAGCAGCATTCATGCCTGGTCAGTCCTTAGGAAAGGGACTGAGCAGTACCAGTGATACATAGGTACCAGGCAGCTTCTATGCTTGTTTCCTTCCTTGGCAGGAAAGAGGGGACCTATAAAAGAGAGTAGGAATGGAAAGGAGTTTGTCAAGCTGTAGCTTTTTCAGTGCTAAGGGAAGTGTCAAGACTTTAGGAGAAATTTAGTCCCCCCTGAATTTGTCCCCTTGTCACATGAATGTCAGGGTGAGGATGGGGATACCAGGCTCTGACATGTAGACTAACAGTTAGGAAACACATTCCCTTAGTCACAGATTTTGATTTGATTTCATTTTTCCCTTTTTTCTTTTTTTTTCTTCCTGACATGTGTCCTGCGTAGATACAGAAAAAGCATGCAATTTATTGCATGCATGAGAGTTGATTATCCAATTCAAAATCCCTTGCAATTGTGATCGGGCTGTGCTCAGCCCCCCTGCGGTAGGTGCCTTAGTTATCTATCTGTCCAAGAGAGAGAAAGGGCAGCAATTCGTATCACCACCGCCCAGGCCTGCCAGAGCTCAGCCTTCTTCACACTTCTTACAGTAGTGGGGCTACCTAATTTAAGCATATAGCCTATGTACTTTATATATATGTATGCATATACATATATAAATATAGATACACACACATAAATAAAATACTTAAGCATATACATATATAGTTCGATACATATATCTCTCAAAAATTCTGAGACTTGGGTACCACATCTTTTCTACCATTGCTAGAGACACTTGTCATTATCAAAGAAACCCTAACCTTATTTCAGGAGTTTGTAATGTTGAGCCTTGATTCACAAGCAGATTCACGTCCCTGAGGGGCAGAGATTGGAGCCGATGTGTGCAAGTGCTCCATTAACGCTGCTGAGTGTGCAATGAGGATCAGGCCTAAATCTTTCTAAAGGTAAATAGTGGATAAATGTGAAGCCTGGAGCCATCATTTGAGCCTTTTCATCTCTAGAATAATCATCTTTTCCAGAAACAGGACTCTGGGTAGACTTTGCAATCATTCCCTTGTAGCCGTCGATCTGTTTCGCTATTTTACAGCAAGTAAATTTTCTTCTCAGTGGGTGAACTGCATGACAAACCATAGGCAAACTTCTGAAAAACTGCAAACACTTACACTTTACTGCAAATGTAACCATAACAATTCAAAGTACTAATTTTCTACCTCATATAATATGTGTAAGTATGCCTTAGCAACACTCACGGGAAACATAATTTAACAGTGCCTCTATCTTCCTTACCCTGAGATGGGAAATTTCTGTCACATACTTAACAGAAGGCCGGCTGTCTGAGTTCCCATGTGCTTATCTGCACGGGTTTTTCAGGAACATCTTGAGGGGATGCTTGTTTTTCTTTAACCCTTCGCTAGCTACGTGGCAGCTTCACTCAGCTAATGAAAATATGATAACTTGGCTCCCAATCTCTCCCTGGGTTGAAAAGAAAAAGAGGAAAGAGAAAATATGATCCGGGTGCTTCACAGAGGAAGACCTGAAAATGAGGTCTCCATCAAAAGGAGAGAAATAGCTGCCTGCTGCACTGCTTATCCCATGTCAGGGCCACTCAGCACACCATGAAGAATCAGCAGCCAGGTGGCTGCTTCCATGTCCTAGCTAGCATTTGTAGAAGCTTTTATTTTTAAAATAAAATATGAAGCATGAGAAAAAGGAATTTTTTTATTGTAATTTATAGCTGACTATGTAAAACACAGAGATTAAGGACTAGTGTGGTTTAGGATTGACAGTGATTTTTACCATTAAAATCACTAGCAGGTGTTGAACAAGTCATTTTATGAGCTAATTTGGATTCAAAAGAAAGAATAAAACTCAATGGTCTAATTTTTGTTCCACTCAGACAGTAAAGTCTATATCATAACACACCAAATTTTCATCTTGCTGAGTCCAAGAGCTGATGTCCTAGCTGTGCACGCCAACGGTGTTCAGGAAAGGCAAAGTCTGTGGGAAAAGGTGATGCCTTCTTTTCTAAAGTCAAGTAAGAGGCATTTTAAGATAGGATCCAGAAAAACAGACAAGCTGGGAAATCAGCAAGTCAAAGGTCTGCCTTGTCTAACTCTTGTCTCTATCAGTGAACCATAGAAGAAGCTAAGAAAAGTGTGTAAGAACAAAGCGAGCATGCAGTAGCAAGTTCCCGCTGCAGCACTACCATTGGATCAGAAGTGGTATCTCTTTGCTCAGTGCCTCCTAACTGATTTAATTCTATGAACTTGTCTTCCTGCATTTTAAATCCATACAAACATTTGTCAGCTACAACAGCCTGTGTCAGTGAGTGTCATGGTCTATTCCATGGGTGACAAAGGATGTCCATCTGTCTGTACTGACTCTGCCTGTGTGGTAATTTAATTTGGTTATTGTTTTTTTTCCCCTACTCACCTTCTCCTTACCTATCATGAGGTTCTAGGTATCCTTACTAACTAGTAAAAAGTGTCTGAAATCCAATGTTTCTTCAGGATTCGGATGTCTACAACTAGTCATGATTTCAGTATCTATGTAAAGCTGTGTTTTGGCTGGGACAGTTAATTTTCTTCCTAGTATCTGGTATAGTGATGTGGTTTTGATTTAGTACTAGAAGAATGTTGATAACACACTGATGCTTTAGTTGTTGCTGGGTATTGCTTAGACTGGCCAAGGACTTCTCAGCTCTCAGCTCTGCCAGGGGCACAAGGAGCTGGGAGGGGGCACAGCCAGGACAGCTGACCCCGACTGGCCAAAGGGCTATTCCATACCATATGATGTCCTGCTCAGTATATAAACTAGGGGAACAAGAAGGAAGGGGGGGACATTCGGAGTGATGGAGTTTGTCTTCCCAAGTAACCATTACGCGTGATGGAGCCCTGCTGTCCTGGAGATGGCTGAGCACCTGCCTGCCCATGGGAATGAGGGAATGAATTCCTTGCTTTACTTCGCTTGCATGCGTGGCTTTTGCTTTCCCTATTAAACTGTCTTTATCTCAACCCATGAGTTTTCTCACTTTTACTCCTCTGATTCTCTCCCCCATCCCATTGTGGGGGGAGTGAGCGAGCGGCTGTGTGGTGCTGAGTTGTCAGCTGGGTTAAACCGCTACAAGCTGGGATGTATAACCCAGTCCCTTCCTCATTTAGGTGCCAAGTTGGTTGTTTCATGTGCACGTCTGTCTCTTCTTTTAAAGCCCTGCCAGAGAAAGAGAAGGTGGTATTTAACTCTTTATGTTAAAGACCACTGCTATAGGACTTGCCAGAAAGCGTGACACTCACGTTCTTTGTCTTCTACAGGTATATGGGATCTTTTTCAGACATTTTTTTAATATGAGATTCAAAACTACTTCTCCTGTCTCGATGAGGTGCCCAAAACACCACACTGTATTTAGCTGTGTCAAAGATTGAGCCTTCCCTTTACTGAAAAAGCTGTGAGAGAGAGGAGGTGGGGGAGCACTGTTGCAATCTGCTCTGCTGACACTCACTGTACAGGACAAGGTTAGGAAGTATGAGAGGAAGCAGGAGGTGGCAAGATACAGCCGCGGGTGGGCAGCTTTTGGGGTACCTTTTAGTTTCATGCTGAACCAGCTGGCCACCAGCTTTCTGCAGCTGAGGAGACTTCAGCTTTGTGATCAGAGCTGGCAGTCAAGATGCAAAAATTCCTAACTGTAGCCCTTAGCATGTGAGCCGCTGGAGTAGGACTGCAAACTTTTTAAGAGGAAGAGCTTCACCATATATTCACTAATAGATGAAATTTTGACCTTCATTAATTACACTTGTAATCCCCCTGACATTCATTGGTGAGTTCATTCCAGCATTCAGTTTTGCTGGATATACTTTTCTGGCAAAGCTGCCCTTTTTATGGGCATGAAAATATTTGTAATATGAACTGTTTTTTTGACATAGATTTGGGCACAAACCCAGTTTCCCCTTCCAAAAAAATTTAAGATTAAAAAAAAAAATTCCAAACTCAAGGCAAGACAAAGTAGAAATCTTGCAAATGTGCCTAACTGCAAATCGTGTCCCCATACACAGATGTGACTCACCAAAACATTTCACATGAATGGCTTTGAGACATTTCAGCTGAAATTCTAACTAATCTTTTTGACCTTTTTTTTTTCTTAAAAATGAGATTGTGTTTGAAAATGCAGCCATTTAAAGTGAGAATTTTAAAGAAAAAAGAACCCTCTTTTTTCCAAATTCCTAGTGGACAACTCTTCTTCCTCCTTCCTCATCCCCCACAATTCCCTCTGCTCTACTAATTAGAAACAGAAATTTAATTGCAAAGACCCCGTTTAAAAACTTTATCTCCTAAGTAGTTGCACTGGATGACATTTTTGCTGTGTCTAGCACTGCCCTCAAGGAAATGTACTTGCTCAGACATTTAGTTCAAGCCAAGAACATTTCTGACACCCACAAGGAGTCTGCCAAGTGACTGTGAGCATCATGCATTACAGTGTCATTCCAGCCATAGGAAAACCTAAACCACATGAGCGCTTTGAACCATGATTTCCTCCTGTCTAAGAAAAAAAGAAATTCACGTATGTATCATGGCATTTCGGTTTTGACTGAACTGCCTACAAGATGGCAAAATCCAGGAGGCTGAAGAGAGGAGCTTATTCACTACTGAGCAATGTTAAACAAATATACACTGCAACATCAGATGCATGATAAAGCTTTCAACCTCCTTGTGCTTTAGTGAACCTGAGGAACCTCTCGTTTGAATGAGGCACAACTCAGGCATTAGTCAGACAGGAGACGAGATGCAGTCCTATAAAATAACCACATTAGTATGAAAAACGAGACACAAAGCAAACTGTCCCCATATGTTTCTGTCCATATCTCAGAAAGATTTTACTTGAAGTTTTACTGTAATGATCATCCCGGGAGTTTACATGCTCTGGCCTGGAATTGATATTAATCTAGAGGGGAGGAAAGGGGGACAAACTGAGACAAAGAGATATCTAGGAAATAGGGACAGATGGATGATAGCTGAAACAAAAACGTATTGGCAGGGGAGAGAGCGAATGCTTTCTGCTGAACTGCATTTGGGTACTGAGCATGGTGTTCTCATAAACACAAGGAAAACTGCTTGGGGTCCTGCCACCAAATGCTGCTTACATGCCACGCAGTTGTCTATCCTGCTGTATTACTGATTACTTGCAACAGCTTTTTAATGTAGTTTGGGGGATACAGTATATGTATCATTTCTTTATTACAGTCTTTCAATCATCATCATGATACAAAGAAAAACCATTGTTTGGAGCAGATGCACTCTTATTTGCTAATATGTTCTTGGTTGACACTAATTTGCCACAGCAAAATTTAGCATCCATCTTCAAAATGCTGCTCACTAATGCCATTCCAAAAACCAATGGGTATGTAATAAACAGTATCAAACAACCCATAATAAAGCAGTTTTACTACAGATGTTCATTATGCACATGAGTCTCCGTAGAAGCCTGTGTATTTTGGAGAAATGCTTGAAATTAGTTTGGAAAAGCAGTAATTAAAATTAGTTATTTCTCATAAAATTCGGTAACATCAGACATGTCACAGTGCTCCATTCCCAGGAGTGATTCCCCTCTCCCTGTCCTTCAAAGCACGTTTATTAATTTTGTTGTAGACTTGGGTATCATACCCAAGGCTACTCTTGATTCCAAAACACATCATGCTGGTGAGTAGAAAATATTTGGGCTTCAGAGATTCGGCGCCATTCTCATTAATACTTCCAAACATGCTCCTGATGGCCATTTTCCCTAAGAGCCCATTGGATACATGTAACAAATGCACTGCTTTCTGGATTAATTGTCCTGTGAGCTCAGGGCCTGCCTTTTGTACCCTAATTTTCTTACAGTGCTGTGGGAAGCATTTGTCATGTGCTGGGGCTCTCCCGCTGACTGGGTAGGTAAGTAGCTTCTGATGCCATGACCTGCCTTGCACTCAGAGCTTCACCATGTCAACACAACTGAACCCACCACGTCATGAGGATGGCTTCATTTCATGTTTTCAAATACAATGTTTAAATTTAAATTTTGATGTATGTGTTTGGCTGGGTGACTAGATTAAGTTCTCCTATCTGGAGCTCAAAGATAGCAAGCTTCCTCCTGGAAAGCTCCATGGCTTGGCTAAAAGAACAAGGATCGTGGTCTAACTGTTCTTGGCACCTCTGTGCTCAGGTCACTACTTGTAGCACTCATCAACAGAAGAGAGTAAGATTTTTATGAGATGATGGGAGGTTTTTTTTCAGCATTTGATCCTTTCTCACCCCAAATGACAGAAAATGTCATTGTGTTAAGGGAAAATAAAAACTATTAGTTAGATTTTTTCCAAGTCTTTTAGTTTAATTCTAATTTCTGGCATAACTACAGACTGAATGTTATTTTAACTAAACTGGTTTTGGTTTTTTTGCTTTTTCCCCATCCCTCATCTGAATGTGGTCAATTTTTGCAGTGAGCTCTTCTCTAGTAGCATGTCTAGCAGATTAATGTGTGTGGTCCTTTGTTCTTGATTTGCTCATATTGGATGAGCAAGCATTCAATATTCAGACAAAGCAAGGCGAGCGTTAATCACCTCCTGCGGTGTGTGGACCCTGACAGGCTCTTTGCTCCTAGGCAAAGGATAAATGTGTCAGAACATAAGTGTCCAAGCAAACACTGCTGAATTGGGGCAGAATTTAGATCTTTTAAATGTCAAAGTTTTAACTCTTGGACCCAACTTTGAAGGAGTGTGTGAGAAAAAGCTGGAATCCCCATCTCTTAGTGAGAATGGAGTGTCAGGAATAAGTTCCCTTCCTTTGCAGAGCACAAGGGACTTCAGAAGCAAGCGGTGAGGAGATGGTATCAATCAGAGTTGAAGGTAACCACAAAATAGCTGTGGAATGAGTTCCCGACATTGTCTGTGAGTTCTACATGCAGATGTGGCATTCATCAATCCCCAATGACATCAGTCTGTGTGTTGCAATATCAGGACATGAGGAATGATTGATTAATCTGTAGCTCTGACTCCATTTCCTGACCTAATAATTCCCTGCTCTGCAATGCAGAGTACGATGGCTCAAACAAAAGAAAAAAGGGGAAAATGAGATCCCCTTATTTCATTCTTTTGAATAGGAAGATAAATGAGCTCCCTACTGAATAAGGCAGAGATTTGCTGAAAAGTGAGAACTGTATTTGGAAATACAGTGTGAGTTTATACCCATGAAAAAAGACATCTCTCTGAGTCACTGACATGTGGCAAGAGAAACATTAAGTGCAATTAAATATCATGTTAAAAACTGCTTTTGGAGTATGTCCATTCCCTTACAGGGCAGTTTGGCTTCTGAAATGACCTTGTTTCTGAAACCTGTGCCTGCACTCTCAACCCATAAAGGCAATTTAATAAACCTTCCAGACCTGAAATGAACATTTTGATGACACTATGAATACCGTATATGCTAAAGACCTTCTATTCCATTTTCTATAACCATAAACAGATACGCTTTAATGGTCTGATGCCTTTACCTTAAAAAATTCCAATTTAGTTCCCTAGAGCTATAATAATAAAAACTGCTGACATTCTGTTTTTATTTTTCAGAGTAAGAAGAACCTGTCTTATAAGGGCTTCTCTGTATTTGTGGACTGGCAAGATCCAGCTAGGTCTTAGAATCAGGCATATTTGTTAAGAAGAAAGGCATCTGAGAGGGGTGTGACATGGACTTTTAAACTTGACACAGGTGACGGCAAGTCTTTCAACACATGAAGCATATTCATTTTTTCTCTTGAAATAGCTTTGTAAATGTTAGAGCTTAAAATTAATTTGGTTCATCTTTGTTTTCATTCTGCAGTTTTTCTGTCATTCTGAGTCTGAATAGAGGAGACATCCATTTCTGTCAGACCAAACTGACTCTGCAGGCAGGGACTCCCTTTTGGCCAGGCTTGCTGTGCCTGCTTCTGTCATTGCTGGGTTACAGGAGTTCAGGTTCTGGTTTTTGAAAACCCCTACATGGCAGACAGGGAGAATAAGCATTTTATGTTTTCTTTGGTTTTCAAACTTACATGCACATAAAATGTAAACGGGGGGTAGTAGGTTGCATGATGTCTAAGAGGGAAAATACTCTCGGTTGCAAGAAACTATATCCCTCTCCTGTGGCATGTCACAAAGCGTCTTGCATATTTGAACTCAAATCCAAAATGGCAATACAGAGTTAGGCGTGGATGCAGCATTTTGCTGCCTATTACAGTAAGTGTTAACATTGTATTGAAAGCACATTTCTTACATTGATCTGACAGAATTCAATCTTCAGATATCTTGAAGCAACCAGCATGGGGTTATTCAGTATCTGCACAAACCATATTCTGGTAGTTTTCACTAGGAATGATCATGGCAATCTTTCATAGGCCTGCATTTTTCTATTTCTGCTGATTCTTCTTTTTCGTTTAGTATTTCCTCAAGAGTTTGTGTTCCATCTACATTCATAAAGCCTTTGCAGATTTTAATCTCTTTACAAAATATATAATCCCATTCCTTTTATTTTTCCTCCCCTACCAGGGACACTTCTACCCTAGTGATGTTGCAAGTTGTTTTTTCCCCCTTACACAGAAGCACAGGACCGGGCACTGTGGACAGCCCAGTTCTGTATCCTGTATTATACAGTGTCCAAAAGCAAACCGATGCCTAATGGGTAATGTAAGACTGAAGTCTTACCTAGTGAGACTCCTCCAGAATATCCTCCCAGCAGTCTGTGGCTGAGGGCCTCCCTGAGGCAGAGGGGATGTAGCTAATAACACAACCCAGGTTCTTTTCTTCCATGGCTTTGTCCTGTCACTTCTTGAACGCAGGCTACTATAAATGCAATTTTAAAATTAATTTTTAGAGAGGAATGCATAACACTGAGGCTACAGAAAAATCCCCATCGATTTCTAGGTTGACTAAAATTGCACTTTGAGTTATCCTCTTCTGATAGTGTATCTGATAGCAATAACCTGAGGCTTGTTCTGAATGCTTGTGACAGCAGCAGTTAGGCCTGAGTACTGGAAACCTTTGCAGTGTGCTTATGATCTCCAGGGTCAGAGGTTTATATGGCTAAGGCAAAGGGCAAGAGAGCAGAAAGAACTGGGAAACCACTGTCATACAGGAACTGTAGTGAAGTTGGTCATGGGAGCACAGGTCCCACCTTTGAGGTCACTAAATCTGGCTGCTTAATACTGGAGACAGCCAGCTCTTACTGTCCCTGCATGCTGTGGTGAGAACGTCAGATAGCCAGGACAAGGTTCGTAAGCACAGGTATTAGCTTGCTGGAAAAAGCCCCCAATTTCTCTTTCAGGCACTTGATCCTTATTTTATGTCTGAAGAGAATGAAACGTATGTTGAGAATAGTATACGCTTGGACCATCGTGGTTACAAGACTTCCATCGCAATTCTGCCAGTTAATTATTTTCCACTGCTAAGAGCCTCTGAGGAGTATGACAATTTAAATTACAAAGCACCAATAGGAGCTTCACAAAAAATGACCCTCCTTGTATAAACCTGATTTTTGTGCAGTTCCAGGAAGCTTCTTAACCAACCCCTGTTATTTTTGTATTCTATTTCAGACTAAGCTTCAGCTTAGTTTTAGAATGGAAGTTAGGTTTAGAAAGTCTGAAACAAAACTCAGCTCATGCTTTTGGTCTGAGAGCTGAAGAAATTCCTGGTCAACACCAACCTACTGTGATCTGATGAACAGGAGAGCTATGCTGGCATCCAAAATGAGGCAGGTCTCAAGGTGCTTCTTCATATTCTGTAGAAACTTTTCCTGAGGAACTGGTAAATTTTTTCCAGGCTGGGAATCTGTTCTGTAGCCTCCTATTCATACTGTCCTCTAAGTAAGGAGCTTTTTTCTCCTGAAGCAGAATGGACTCTCACATTTATTGACAAAGCAAATGTTTTCCCCTTTTTCATACTCCCACCCTTCTCAGCAGAAGTTCTAAATCTTTATTTTTCCAATAAAAGGTACATCAGAGGAGGAACCACCTCCCCTTGAATTCAGCTTGGCTTCTCCAGCACACAGCTCTGTGGCTGATTCTACCAAAGGGTCAGACATTTTCCACCTTACACGAGCAGTCATGGAATAAAATTCATTACAGAATTTGGAAATGGGAAAAATCTATCTTTCTACAGACAGGGGTGAGACTCAGCTGGAATTCAGAGACAAATTTAAAGGAAAACAGGAGCTGAGCAGGGGCTGAAGCCCAGATCTCCAACACTAGGTTTAGGCCCTGTCTAAGAAGGTATCTTACATCCTGGAATTCAAGGGGTGTGTTAAGGTGAACACCACACTTTGCCAGTTTAATAAACTTACCTCCTGTGAGTGCTTGTTAGGTGTGGATTCTTCAGTACATCCTTTGAGCAAACATTATAGATGACTGATACTTATATGAAGGGGAGACTTTACAGAGCCAATTAAGTAAATATTTTCTTTTGAATATTTGCATACCAATACTTAGATTTATGAATGCGAATTCTCAAGATCCTTGTTTTTATGATCTCATTTCAACAAGGGCAATTACTTCCATTCTGTTAATGAGGAAAAGATATAACAAATATTAAGAGACCATGGGAATAGAGTAGGATCAAAGGTGCAGATTACCAACTGGAACATATTTTCTCCTCACTTTTATTACTGGATGCTATTTGCATAAAGAAGCATTTTTTTTGGCCTAAGATTTTTTTCTTCTCTTGCTACTGATTCTCACTTGAGGTCATAATCCTCTTCCTGTGACATGACAGTTGATTGCTGGGGAACGCATTATCAAGTCATACTTCAGTGATCAGAGGTTCAGGTGAGGGAATGAGCAGCTCTTAAGTTGAAGATCCTGTTTTCATACCCCTGTCCCGTGTATTAAAGTATTAATGCTGAAGGGATTTTTGTCACCTGGGAGTTCTTCATAACAGAGTCATTCTTTGCTGCCATATGCTACAGCTCCATAAACCAAATAATTTATTCACAAGTTATTAAGATCACAAAGAAGCAAGAGCATGCAAGCAATGTAACATCAGCTTCGTGCACAGTCAGTACAAATGCAGAAATGGACCCTCTGTGGAAACACCTTTATTCGAGGTCCCTGCGGGACTCGCGCACCTCTCTGCCAGGACAGGTAATGTTACAGCTGAGAAAGGGGATTTCTGTGAGCTGTGGAAGTGCTCCAGGCTGTGAGGTCGATGGGTCCCTGACTCAGGTCCAGCTGTGTCTCCAGTTCAGCAAAGCATCTGTGTCGCATTGACTTTGTATCAGTAAAACGCATCTGTGT